>NC_133580.1:28762567-29065749 GCF_964106895.1 Numenius arquata | reverse complement strand
CTACCGTGAAATGCTGAATGAAACAGAAGCAACCAGAGTGACCAAGAATTGCTTTTCTAAATTTTTCTAAACATCTCACTACAACTTCTTACAATAAACCCAACGTTTTATCCATTAAGAATATACCACAAGCTTCTTTGCCTGCTAAAGCCAGGGCAGGTGTCCCGGTTTGAAGTAAAACTGAACCAATTTTCTGTTCTGTAACTTTACATCCTAGCCAGGCCTCCTCTAACTCTCTGAAATTAACGGCATATCGTGGAGAAAACTGCTTGTTCTCACAATGATAAGCCCAATGTTTGTGCTCCATGCCAAGGAATGGTACGCAGGGAAGCCCTTGCTTATACTTATTGCTATAACAACCAAGGGCAGCCAATTTTGTTATTTGCCCCTTTAGAGGGTCAGAAACGGAAAAAACGTAGAGGGGTCACATCGGTGGGGAGGAGTGGACAGGAGAGGTGACCCAAACCTGACCAACTGGGGTATTCCATCCCATCTGCCCCATGCTCAGTATAAAAGCTGAGGGATCAAAGCATCAACCCCCTTCCTGCGATGGCCGACGTCCAGAGAGGACTCTGTCTGTTCATCTGCCTTTGATCCCGATCTGTGGGTTCCTGACTCCAGAGCTGGAATCCAGTTCCCATTCGTCACCAAGTCCAGTCTGGGACTTCCCCAGTGCCTGCTGGTGACATGACTGTCATCCTGGGAGCTTGATACGGTTTTGTATATATTGTATCTATTTCATTATTTTCTTCTTTATTTTTATTTTAATATTAATTCTTCATTAAAGTAGTTTAGTTCATTCTAAACTTCTTGAATCTCCTTATCTCTTTCTCTCCTCTCTCTCTCTTTTGGGAGGAGGGGCGGGGGGGAAGGGCCATCTGTCAGTCCAGTTTTGGTAAATTCGGCCGAAACCACGACAGCGGGGAACACAAAATCTGCAAAGAGGAGTTAAACAGGTAGGTTTTGAAAGAAAAGTGAGGTACTACCCCATTTGAATTACTGTTTGGCAACTGTGTAGAAAGCGATCAGCAAGTGACGACTCTCTGCGCCTTTTAGTTTAAGCGTTTTGGCACGGTTATGAAATCACTGCTTAAAAACCACCACATTGCACAGGAAGCCAGCAAGATGAATTCCAGTATTCAAACTTCATCTACTGTTAGGGCTTGGATTAATTTGTATGAATCATACCACACAGGCAACTTAGTATTAAAAAAAAATAAAAATCAACAAGCTTGTGAATTGCTTCCATTTTACAGAAGTGATTTTTTATCTTTTTAAGAATAATTTTTAATATCTTGATATGTTAATATTTTAAGACATTAAGAGACTATCTCTATGCATACTCATTTTCACCCTCAAGTGTCTGTGAACTATAGAAATACTAGTGGGTCAGACAGCAAATGATATACTACTACTCACAAAGCTTGTTAATGTTCATTTTCAACCCTAATCATAAAACGTTGGAAACAGAAAAGGGCCCTATAATGGCATGCTGTACACCTAGCCTAATGTGAGCTCCATCAGAATTTAATAGTAAAAAAGCTACCTTGTAATTTACTTCAGAGGATTTTTACGTCAAATTTTTATGAGGATTATTATCTAGACATATTCATAGCTGGTTTTCATGATGATCAAAGCTTTTATGGGCTGAAGCCGAGGCTAGCTTTGATATTAGAGGTTAACCCTAAGACACTCTCTTCGCTGTTGCTGTCTTCTTTTAACTTTTATAAAACCTGTAATTGGCTGAAATTTAGACTTTCACTCAAAAAAGGTCCACCCGTTAAAATCCCATTTGCAATGCTAATCGGTGTTTTAGACAGCACTGATTTGGCAAACGTTTATTAATAATGTAGTTCTAACACTAGCTCATTAGCATTAGCCTTCATTGCCCAGCTGAGACATGCAGCAACACAATTATTTTAAACCTTGTTCTCACAGACAGGCTGAGTCCAATTCCAGTGCCTGAAATACACAGCTCTATGTTGCTACCAGCAATCAGTAGAGAACAGCAGTTGTTGGATACACTGTTTTCCCACAGAAGGCTCTTCCTTCTATAATTATTCTCCTAATGAATATAACACAGATTTTCCTATCCAGATCAATGTTTGCCCAAAAAGAAAACCTGTGCTGCAGAAAAGCGCTCAAATCAGCAATTTTTCTGTAACAATGAAATAAATTCTCTTCTGTTTCTGAAGTTACAGAAGCTATCCTACTTTGGTAAATAAAAAATACCTGAAGTCACTGATAAAATACTTTATGGTTGCTAAAGCCATAAAACACACGAGCCAGTTATTCCCTTCATGGATATAAACTGTGCAAGAGCTCTTAAATTTTTTTTTTAATTCTCATCGCCACCTTACTATTTTCCTTCTACATCAGATTAGTGCATTATTTTCTCTGTGCTATGGAAACGAGACTAAACCAACCTTTAGACCATGAATTTGCAAAGAACAATGTAATTTCAATCCTTACCCTTATCTAGTGCCATGGACTAGAACTAGCCAGAGAAGTTTAAATGTCAAACTCCCACCTTTATTACACAGTACATTGGTCCTGCGATATTTTATTCGCTGTCTGCCCCAGTGCTGGGACCATGGCAGTCCCGTGCCTCAGGGCTTACTGGAAGGTCTACCATGGAGCCAGAACACAAGCACCTTTCCCTGGTGTTCACTTGCAGGTCTGAACATGCCAAGGCCAGGACTGCTGCATGCACACCTCTGGGTTGGCAAATCACACCAAAGCATCCAGAATTTTTGTGGAGAATTCTGGTAACATGGGTCCACCCCACAATTTGGAGAAAAATGGAAATAAGCAGAAAACCTAGCTGTGTGGGTCTGAGGAACCTTGACGTGCTCCAACACAGAACCTGGGGGCAGGCCCAGAGCTTCCAAACTCCTGCTGGTAGGTCTAGCAGTTCTCCAAAAGTTCCTGTGTCTGGCATGGGGCAGCCGGCAAACTCCTCAAGAGCCACAAACCTTGGGAGAGCCCAAAGTGTCTTTTCTGACAAATACTGATATGGAAGGGTCCCCATCTTAAACACATCAAGAGACCAAGGTACGCTTGTCTTAAAAGTTACCCTGACTCCCTCAAAGACATATTTAAAAGAAAAACAGTATGATGCCCTTGCCTTGCCTAACACTACCGAAAGAAACATGCAAAGGTGGAGATACATAGAACGAGAGCTAGAAACACCCCCCCAAAACCCAGATGCAAGGCAATTTTGAGAACAGCTATGAAGTGATAATAAATTTGACTTGGTTCACTGGTGTCTGTGCTGACTTTCCAGAAATCGCCATCTGCTGTCCTCAGACTTTGTTTCTGAGATTACCATCTAGCCGAAATACTGCAACTTCTCCACTCCGGAAAGGAGTGGGGGCCAAACTCTCAGGAGTCTAGAACAGAGCAATCCAGGGCAATTGGTGAACCCGTGCTTGCTCGTGCCCTGCCTATGTCTGCAGCACTCGGTTCCAGTAAAGAGATTTCTCAGAAACTCAGCCGGCCTTAGACTATAGAAGTCAGAGAGAACGGCACCTTAGACTTTCTCACTGTGAAGGGCATTAAAGGGACTTTATATATAGCCTGATGTCCATGGGAATTTTGCTCTCGGGAGGACTACAGTATTCAGCTCATAAGAAGGAAATGAGCAAAGTAAAAGGAAATCTGATAAAAAACCCTAACCCCATTTTATAAGGTCTTTGTTAAGGCTTTTCATACCCGTTCTGAACTGGCTCCAGCAACGGCCAGTTAAAACAGGTTGTCTGGCTCACTCACCGCATTTGAAACAATATCTTTACTCCCTAATCAGTCTCTAAACTTAGAAAAACAATTCTGGTTTAGAATTTCCAAACGCATGTTTAGCCTTTATGATTCATTTACAGTTAGAGAAGTAAAATCTTACAGCCTGGCTAAAACCCTGAAGGTTCACAATGAGCCCTACGACATGTATTGCTTTTTAGCGAGCCTAATTTCCTCATTGCTGTTAAGTTCTGCCTGCTTAGAAGGTATGCTGCTTTGGAAGGCTGCTAACAGAACCAGCAATAATTCTGATTAATTCTGCATGCACTAGTCATATCAAGGACTTCTTACTTAAAGGCTAATTATAATTCAAGTTAGCATGGTACCTACTTTTGAGGATTAGAATAAAAACACTTGTTGTAATGAGTGCCTCGTTATTAAACTTTAGCAATGACTGAAATGCTAAATTATGAAGAGTCTAGCTCCCAACTGTTTCCTTTAGAAAACAGATGACAAATATAAGGAATTTTTGTTGCTACTCTGAAAGATAAAGAAATTTATTGCATGCACTCATTTCTGACCATCTAAAATTGTGTATTTGAGGCACAGAGATACTTTCAGAATACTGAAGTAACATCTTTGTGGATGACAAAATACTTGATTTCTGAATACAGCAGAATACTGGACTCTCAGATTATTGTTCTGTTTTCAAAATTTTGGAATTGAATTTTTTTTTTTTTTTTTTTTTTACAAAGAACAATTAAACTATGCTATAAAAAAGATGCTGTGAAATAGATCCTTATAAGCTCAGTCTTCCAACTAGTAATAGCTTTAGAGGAAACAACATCCTGTGTTTCAGTTACTTATGTTTTAGCCTTTTCCAGGAAAGAAAATGAGAGCTTTCATACTGGGGAGGATATAGTTTCTGATGGATTAGTAAGAACTGTGTATATCTCAAAGTATGCCCCCAGTAAACACTCCTGACACATGCATACCATCCGATGTTAATGATGATTTCATTTTCTGGCCCTGATTCTCAAAATTAATTCTGGGAAATTACATGTCTACCCTATGCAAGTGATTACTGCCATAACATATGGAAAGCAGACAGCTAGGAATGAACGAACAAAGCTAGATATGTAAGTACATACATACAGATATATGTTTGTATATATTTTTCAGCTCTGGAAACTGAATACTGAAAATTAATTGCACAGTTGTGTAATTTTTTTATTTTATATTTTACTGACCCATGCATAGAGCTACTTCTGAAAACCAGCCCTCCAAATTCAAGTACTAAGTCCTGTTTTTTTAGATCAGTTCCCATTCTCACAGAACATGCATCCTTATAGTCTACTTTTCAGTATTTCACCTATACTACATTGCACATTTTCCCCTACTCAGGCAGAAGACCCACTCTTGAGAACACGGTATGTGAGTGATGAAAGTATGAGTATTTCAAAATATATATCAGCCAAGGCAAGTGCATACAGGGAGAAATCCAAGTTTGTACAAAGCAGGGTTTGAAGCTGAATCCCCACAATTTCTGTTGTTGCAATTAACAGGTTCAGCACATGTCTGTATCCAGGATTTGGAAATGCTTGTCGCAAGGTCAGCTGGTCCCTTCCAGCTCCCAAGTTCAATCTAGAAAGAGTTCTGAGAATGGCGACCTATAGGATAAAGACGAACTGAAGCCTGGATAAGAATAACTGAGTCCTGGAAAAAATGGAAAGAGATAGATATAGGCCCTGCAGGTTTCCTGGTAACAGTCACTAACAAGGAAGAAAAACAGGAAGAAGAATGGAAATACGGAAAAGGAAAAATGCATTAGGAAAAGGTACTCAGCCTTCCTAAGAACTCCTGGGAGAAAAGCAGAGTTTGAAGAACTTTCCTATAGGTCGTGAATGGCATTGACTCCAAAATGAAATACTTGGAACTACCATTTACTTCAGATTTCCTTCCATTTTGCTACCAGATGACAAAAGCAACATCTAAATACATGAGCTGCAACAACAGATGCTTTCTTTTAGGAAAGAGTTTAAATAGGAGATTAACTTCTATGCATCCAGCTTGAAACTTCTGCCTCCCATTCTCTCTGAAAGTTTTCTCTTGTAACAGAACTCACTGGATGAAAGGAGTATCAACTCTTCGAGAGCTAAAAAAAAAAAGTTCTGTGGAGCAGTGAGTTTTTCACTGTTTACATGGAATTAGGAAACTCACAGGATAAGATCTTCGAGTATGAACAGAAAAAAAAGAAATTTAAGTAAAGAACAGATGAAAATTGTAACTGCTCATATGCCCATATCCTTGTCCAGGTTCTTCCAAAACCTTGCTCAGGCACAGTCCCAGGGAAGTCAATCTTTGGATTAACTGTATAAAAAGATACAAGATGCTGCAGACTGGCAAGTCTATTGAATCAGCCGGTTTGCAAACACAGAAAACTTGCTCTACATCCCCAAAGCAGAAGGGCTAAGTGGCCTTTCTTTTCTCATGCCAAATCACTCAACAGCAGCTTTCTTGAACACGATAGAATAAAAACTTAGTTGCGCTCACAAGCTTTGTTTCAGGATTTGTTTTGAAAACAGAAAGAGAAATGCCAGAAAATGCTAAAGAAAAGCCAGATCCTGCATAAAGTTCAGCTACTGAGAAAAGGCTTGTGTTTTGTGAAGGTGTCCCACTGCAGTGATGAAGTTGAGGGCTGTACTGCCCAAATGCCAGAAAATGTAACACAATGGATTTGAGAGATGTCTGACATTACAATGAATAAGGGTATGCATGATTTCCATTACAGTAAGCGCGTGCTGCTTTGGACGCATCATCCCATGAAAGTTATGAGTTAAAACAGACATCTGAAGTTTATGTTTCATAGAAAATATTCTGCGTCTGCTTGGCGTCAGATATCAGAGCGATGAGTTAATATTCTGTGTTTAGGTGCCTTACTTGATTCCCGAGTGACACAGGGGAACACATTCAGGGGCTCATTAAGTTTCCAGCCATTCCTAAACAGCAACAGGTGCTTGAGAAACGTTCCCCAGCATGTCACAGACAGCTTCATCACTGTCTTGGAAATAACTGACTGCACTTGTGTTTCCTCCATGGCACCAACTGACAAGGAGAGAACGAAAAAGAACAGGAAGAACTCCCAAAACATCCGCATGTGCATAGTGAATGGGTCTAGAAAAGTAAGTAATGAAAGACCCTGCTGCATACTCTGAATGCAGACATGATACTTGCATGTCCATCCAATGCTGCTGTTCATTCAGACTCCAGTATCCCGTTCAACCAGGCTCTAACAGGTTCTGAGGAACGTTGATTAATTAATTGAAATGGCATTATAAGAAGCTGAAACTTTTCCAGCGATTAGTATTTATTAATCCTTTAAGTAGTTTGGCTACATGTTCAAGCATGCTGGACTAGATGCCTTAGGAAGTTTCTTCAACCATGAGAAGAAAGATGAGATGTAGCTGGAAAGATATGGTCCACTGCCTGGCATAGCATTTAAGTTTTCACAGGCTGGTTTAGCATTTGTAAAGTGCTATGTATGTGCACAGTTACCTAAAGCATTTCATAATACAGCCTGCCACTGGAGAGATTCATTCACAAGAAAGCAAATTTGTAGTTCAACTAACAAATTTAAAGGAGGCTTCAATTCCTTACACTACAGTCAAAGTGAAATATTTAAGACCAGAAGAACTACATCCAAGAGTTTTCTATTTGTAAAATATCCCTGTATCTTGACCTTCTTTTCTTTATATGGAAGTACTAGAAGATACTAAAGGAAATTCTTTCAAAATCAGGCAACATGGAGTCTTTTCTTGCCTCTTTCTTCTCATCTACTTGAAGATGCCTGCATGTATGAGTCCACCAACATCCAACAGTTTCAAAGCTGTTTAGAACATAAAAGCCCTGTAAACATGATCCTCAGACAATTAGTTTGTTCATTTGAAACCTCCTGTGTGATTTGAGTTACTGTATATCAAACGGATATGAACTTTGGCTATTTATTTAACTAATTTCCAGAAAATATATTGCCCCCATTACTTGACTACTTGGCTGGTTGAACAAAGGGTTAAGCTATATCCATTCATCTACAGGCATTAATGCATTTCAGATGCCCTTGCCTCCTAGCCCTAACCTTTCAAACCTGCTTGGGAAATGTGTTTTATCAATAACTGAGGGTAAAAGCCAGAAAACAAATGGAATGTGTTAATTTCTAGAACATCATAGGAGACACAAATTTGGAGAACATTCTGTAATTCCAATTATATAGGACTGAAGAAACATCAAAAAGTGTAGCGAGAATCCTAAAGCTTTTTAACTACAAGGGACCTCAACAGGAAATTTTGCAGAAGACTTTCTAAGTGTACATATGCATGCCTGTGTAATGTAACAGAAACCGAAGAGAACAATACTACAAAAAGCAAGATTAGTATCAAAATAATACCAGCAATACAAGAATACTCAGCTTTTTGTACTGGGAAAGAGATTAAATGGCCAGTGCTTTACATTGAACCCCATCACTTTCTCCTACATGCCCCTGTTGTGTTTTGCTTGAGTTGCCAGATGTCCATCTCACAAAGGTTGCGAATCGGCTGCAAAATCCCTGCTGACAGCTACTGTGCTGGCACGCAAATGCACGAGAACTCTGTAATCCATTTAAGTGTTAGGAAAAACTTCCCTTATGGAAACTTCTTATATGTTGTAACAAGTTCCTAGATGTTGTAATGACATTTTGTGAGGTTTGTACTACGTCTGATGCATTATGACACCACTGCATATCACTATTAAGATAGAATAACAAAGACATATCTTAGAGAGTTTTATAAGGTCCTGATGGGGTCAGATCCCAGAAGCCCTGAAAAAAAAGGTAACAAACAACAAGGAATAATTTAAAAAAAAAAAAAAAAAGTCATTGCTCCAAATAAGATTCCTTTCAATTTTGTGCAGTAACACCATGATAGCACCAACAGATTGCAAGTCCAGACAACTGGCTTTCCTCCACACTCAAGTTTCTCGTCCTGTCACTGCTATTTCAAAAGTAGCTTTCAATCAACACCACTTGACTGGAAATATGCTTCTCCAAAAGATATCACTGAGGTTGTTCTTAGAAATTAATGAGATGATTTTACCATGGTGGTACGTAAATCTTTGCTAGCAGAGGGTGAGAAAATGGGTTAAACTACTGCTTTTTCTTTGCTGATGAGTGCCCACATTCCTAACCCCAGCCATTCTCTGGTTTTTGCTACCACTTCTCGTGCCACTGACATAGTCCCTGCAGCAGAAAAATCCAGGCTTTTTTCTATAGATTCCTTATTTAAAGAGAGTTTAAAAATGCCTTCAATCAAACAGCACCCATCCTGCCAGTCTGATGTGACCAGAGCTGCTTTGTGCTCTCCTATGCACGTTCTGCTAGCTTGCTTGTCACCACCTAGGGTACACCCAGCCACCTCAATGCAGGAGTGCACCAGATGGAATTTCTTCGCTGAACCACCACTAGTCTCCCTCTGGCCTAGATTTTTAATACAAGCTAGCATTCTCTTAGAAGATTAATATTTGATCAAATTATTCCATCTTATTCTGCAGGCATTTGTACTGTTTTCCACTGTATCCGTTGAATTCTGAAACAAATTTTCTGGGAAAAACTCCCACTCTTCATCCATTTTTCACGTCACATCTTGGCTTTCAGGTGAATCTGAAAGCTCCCCTTCTGAGACATTCTTAAGACCAACAAATAAAGCTTAACAGCAATAATTTTCCCAGAGCAGAGACTCAAATTTAGACTTTTTTATTTACTTGCTGATAATATGCATGGACATACATGGTCTGTGTGAACATGGAATCCCCAAAGACCAGTTGATTTTGGGGGTGTAACTCCAGCTGGTTTTGGCGAGTGCCCTTGGGACGCTGACAGTGAACTCCAACTGAGCTACCTCTTTGCTCACCATTAAAGTAAACAGAATAGGGACTGCTGTCAAAGGTCCATATAAAAATACAGTTTCATCACACAAAGGACTCCGCTCCTACATGATCGTCACTAGTCAATACAAGGTTCATTCTTGCAGAAAATGAACAACCTCCCTGGGAACTATATTTTCAGGTATTGCAACATACAAACTTTAATACGCACATTCATTTCTTCCCCTAATTTACCAGTAACACAGAAGGGACATTATGCTTCAATGCTGTGGCAATTCACAGGTCCCTTGAGAAAACCACTGCAAATGTTACATTCCATGAGATGAATCCTGAATCCTACCAAAACGGACAAGATTTTGGCCTCTGGCTCATCCCCCTTGTTATTAGAGAAATTATATAAAGTATCTCCTGAGGTATACACAGGGCCATGCTGGAATGCAAAGAAACAGTTTCAAAGAGATTTTTTTTTCTGGAAGAACAGTCTTTGCCATGAGGGAGAAGCAACCACTCCAATCTGCACTCACTCAGGATATGTGAATCCACTCGCTTTGTGCAGCATTATAGAGTCACAGCTCAAACTGCGCAAGCGTCTGCAACTCCCAATGCAACCACTTATGCTAGAACTAAACCAACCACATGTCTTTCGTATCAACTTACCTAAAGATCCCAGACAAACTGGAAGCCAGGGACTAAACCAGGCATTAGGTCAGGGACTGGAGCTAATACTGAATAGAATCTTATTAAAGCATTTTGGCTTGTCAGTGGAAATCACTGCTGAGTAATGGAGCACAGAGTATTTTTGTCGACAGAGCCATTTCTCTACAGCCTGTGTATAATTAATGCAGTTCTCTGACTGGAGGCTTGGTAAATTCAGTAGGCTATTGCTACTGGAAAGCACCCATCAAAGTGGAAAGCAAGTAAAATTTTGATGACAAGCCTCTTCCATTAAATAAAAATATAAAAAACTACAATATTTGATTTTTATTTTTTTTAAAACACTTTGCTTACTCACAGACACTTAACCAATTTTCCACATGAATCCCCAGTTCAATACCAGAGACTAAGAGGAAGCTATAGCACAAGTACAGTAAGTCCATTTTAGTCACATTCTTACAGTCCCTCCCTCTTTGTGGTGTCCCCCCAGTACAACAGAGACTATGGTTTATTTACCTTTATCCCAGGAAGTCCAGGAAGCCCAGGAAGACCTGGTTCACCCTATACAGGAAAATTACATAATATTACAGACATTATTCAGTTATGGTCACTGTCCAGCGAACACCCCTGTATATTCTGCAGCAAGATAAAAGAGCACAGATGGCTGCTAGGCAGTTCAAGCAGGACTGGTATTTTCAAAATGAGTGACTTAATGTACAATTAGTAAGAGTCATGTTAAGAACCTGAATATCTTCTGGGAACCTTGGATGTGAAGACAACACCTAGGTTGCAAATCCATGTCAGGAAAGCCAAACAGGAATTCACATTAGCCTTCACCAAAAAGGGAAGAAAACAAGCAGCACTGGTTCATTTTACACGCTGCCATTTCAGTTCCATACTTACGACAGATGTTTGATTCTGTTCCATTTTCAACATTCAGCTAGATATTGTGCTGTGTAACTGTCTGATTTAGCCACAAAGCAATTCAGAAAAGCTTAGTATAAATTGTGCAATTCAAGTAGAACTGCCTAATTGTAACTGGGCCATCTTTTTTATTGAGCTATCCGTAGCATCATTTCAGTGCTTGCTATTTATCTGCGAATACACATGGTGTAATGAAGGACAGCGGGAACGTAACCTTCTATTGCTTTATCCAGAAATGCCTTGTTTATTTAAAACTGCAATGAAAAGACCTACAGTACCGCATTTGCAAGGGTAGTTTTGTAACAGGAATTGAAAACTGACTGTATTAATTTTGAAATGAAGTTGACATTAGTCTAAGATGACATTAGTCTAAGACATGACAACATTCGCACAAATGGTCATTTTGAGATATCAGTTAAATGGAAAGATATTGTCTAGGGAAATAAAGATGATGAACAGAAAAAAAAAAGAGCAATAACATGTGAAGAAAACATTATTTTAAAGGCTGGAGATTTTATTTTAACAGAGAGATGGATTCTAACCAGCACCTTGGATCTGAATATTCCTTGAACCTTCTGGAAGCTCAGGTCTGAACTCTGAAGCCAACTTTTACCTTTATAACGAGTTGAACTATATTCCAGATTTTGTACACTCCTGAGCTTTACAGAAATCCAGATTTCAACTCTGTGGTTTGGGCTGATTCATACAGATTGTGCTATTAAAATATTTTATATGTGTGTGTATACACACACACTTACATACATTCATACACTCACATACACACATATATATACACACAAACATAAACACATGTATACATAATACAGATGTTCATCAGACTACAGTACCCAAAGACGCTTCTTTGAGGCAGTAATATTTAACAAATTTGAAGCTCTAATAACAAAATTAATTCTGCCACAAACTTAAAGACACAATAGAGGGTTTGCAAATTGCTTTACCAAATGAAGTGATTTCTAAATGTTATAGAAGGACCTGATAACAGCTTCTTTGTACATTTCGGTCACTCCAAAATCTTAACTATTCACATTGCCTGAAAGCACAGGAAAGATTCCAATCTCAAAATATTAACAATAAAATGAGATGAAAGAATAGAGGCTAGGATATAATTTTCAATAGACACTATTATTTCCTAGTATGTTGCCCAACACTTTCTAAAGCAGAAAACGAGTTGTCACTCCTGCAAAAGAATAATCCTTAAAAGGCCTCCATTACATTACTTCCTGACAAAATGCTAGCTCCGAAATCCTACTCCCCTCTCTTTTGCTCTCCTATTTGAGGAGCCATACATACCCCATTAGTACTGTGACCTTTTCTCATTTAATTGTGGAAGCACTAAATTTCACTTCTAAGCACAGCATTTGAATAATTATAACTGTAAATCTATTAGTATTGCTGCAGTAGGTCACTGTTTAGTCTCAGGACAGAGCTAACCCTCATAGAGCCAACATGACAAGCAGAAAGGATGCAGCAAAACCAGTTCGGAGTCACAGTAATCTAAAACAATTAAAATGCCCCTCAAAGATACATTGAGCAACTTGAAACACAATGAAATCACTAATGCTTCATTAGCACTAGTATTGTAGATGAATGCATAACAGTTTCTTTTCTGGACCTTTCCTGATACAAAAGCTCTGAGCATGCTACATAAGATGAATGATTTTTAAAGAAACCAAGGCTGTATACTAACTCCATCTCATAACGCTCAGGTTGGTGGGGCAGGTCATTCTATCACCTCTCCAATACATACAGCACACAAGAGGCTGGTCAGGCCATTCGAATACCATCGCATTTCACTTCGTGTAAATAATATTCAAGTGGGCAGCTGAATATTTACCTGTCCTTAGAAAGTGGATAAGGAATAACTGGAAGAAGAGGAAGTAGTAAAACATAAGGAAGGAAATAGGAATGGCACACAGTAGGGGGAAAAATGTTGAGATGATGGAGAGGGTAGAGACATGCCTCCAGTTGAAAAAAGGGTTCCCCCCAACCTCTGGTTAGGTGAATGGGTCCCTTCTAAGCAGGGGGAAGAACAGCAGATACGGGGCACCTGGCTGGCGGAGGCACCTTGAAAGCACACATTATGGGAGCTGCTGGTTCATGTTGGGGACGTGAATATGGCATACTTGAAGCTTGTGATGTGAAGTGGAAAGAACACATTAAGCCCCCTTTGGTGCGAACAGCAAGCTGAACTGTAGAAAGTCTGAACCGCGTACCTCCTGCTTATCCAAGCTACCTAAAGGAGATCAAACCTAAGTGCCTGGGGACGAGGATCCACCCTGCTGATAAATCACTGCTAGTTTTGCCTCCATGGCAGCCAGATAATGAAAGTATGAATCTCAATGGGCTCTTAAGTACATTTTCTAGTTTATTACCCAAGCAGAGCATACGCTGCGGAATGCGCACACTGAATGATTCTGTGCATTAGATAGCTTTAAACTACTTTGATTACCTCTCCTAATTAAAACTGCATTTTACTGAAGAACTGTGTTTGCAACCATAATAGTTTTGTTTATTCTGTTATAATTGATGACAGTTAAAATTTCTCAAACAAAAAGACTTAACTTCTTATTTTATTTTATATTTATATGTGTTTTGGGGTTTTGCTTAGTCACCTTAAGTATTAGAAAATGGTTGTACTGTCATTCACTCTATAGAATTTTAGTTCTTGGCTGTCTGTCTAGAATACCTGCTAACTCAACTGGCAGCTGGACTCTGCTCCATTCCAGCAGCAGTGGGTAATTTTCAATGTTATAAGAGGCAAGAACAGTGCGGAAGGCTCCTGAGGGAAACCAAATACTGCAAAGCAAAAATCTGGTTGCCTCATTGTCTCTTTTCTTTGCCCTTTCACCAGCTCTCCCAGCAGGACCTGCCTCCTGTTCTCATGAAAGGCAGCTGAAGGCACAGCATTCACTGTGTTTGAAGTACTATGGATTCAAAGAGAAAATTCCCCAGCTTCAGAGGGCCTCATGCAACGCAGTCATTACAGCTCCTGCTGGACCTTTACTTGCAAAAGCAGCCTCAGCTACTCAGCACCCAGGGGAATTTCTTCCCCTGGAAGGAAGAACAGGGCAGCATTAGCTGGTCTATGTCCTTCCAAATGTGCCGCGTGCCTCTGACAGTTTAATTCCCCTTACAGGTATATGTGAAAGGGTTTCCAGTCAATATTTATTATCTTCCTAATGAGATGTAATAAGGTACCATAGTCTGAAGGTTAATACTCAGTCATACATGCAGGGTTAACTTGTGATCACTCAAGGAGCAGAGCCGTTCTTTGTCAGTCTCACCAGCTGCAACTGGATAAGCTTTCAATGCAAGAAGTGCGCTGTGGCTAGGAGAGGAGGCGAGTTATTCTAACATTGCTTTTCATGCTAATTAGTATCATCATTCCTGTGCTTTTTTAAAATACAAAATGATCATACACCAAATGCGTACAGGCCTTGGGCTGTTAAATTGGGATCATCCTAGTATGGGTAAGTGCCACTGGTAACATCTGTGTAACATTATTTACCACAAATCCAACAGAGAGGAAAAGGAAAGCTGAACATTTCCAACTAATACCTTTTGTCCAGGCCGTCCAGATTCACCAGGTTCACCCTAAAAGAAACGAGATGAATGACATGAGATCTGACAAAATGAATTAGAGCTGGGGAAAACCATTAAATTAACAGTACCTGAAATGTCTATCACATTACAAAGTAACACAGACCAACCACCCCTCTTCTCCCTGTAAAACTGCTTTAAAACTAAATTACCTTAATTCCTGCAGCAGAAGAACCAGGGTCACCCTGATACAAAATCCACAAGAAATAATCACACATTACATATACAGTTTTTGAGGGAACAAATATAACAAAACTTACTATGATTCTATGATTCTATAGAAAGGCTATATAACAAAATAACTATATAGCAAGATTACCTGTTCTCTGTGCTGCTACATAGAAATTTACCCAATGAATTAAATCAATGTGATGCACAAAAGGAACAGTATTGCTTTCAAGAACACGCAGAGAGATTTAATTTTGCTCATCCAAACAGCATAATAGTTAGCCTCAAATTTCACAACTAAAAATGTAGATGCAATAATTGCAGATTTTGTATAAATGCACTTCATAAAGCCAGAAGATGAGACATATTTTGACACCTCCAAATTGCTGATATAGATTAAAACTAATTACTGCCATTTACAAAGAATACGAGCAATCATTTTGACCTATTCTAGAGACGGCAAGTGTCAGGTCTCAACTGAAAAATCTTTTTGTGCAAGGTTAGCCTTGAAAAAAACACCCCAGTGACCTATGTGTTTATCTCCATCAGGACAGGTAATAGCTCTATTTCCACAGCTCTTCAGCATATTTAAATTGATAGTTTAATGCAGTTAAGGGTTATACTTTAATGGATGAGAGAGCTATAGTAATTTATGTATTCTGAAAGGTCTCTGTTCTGAGGGGGCATCTAGCATGCAAAAAGATGTGCCTGTGTTTTGCTGGGTTGACTGGATTTGATAGGCAGTGATATGCACAAGGGCAGAGGATCAGCGAGTGACATGGTCAAGGAAGCTTTTAGCTCCTAGTTTTGTACAACTGTCACAGGATCCTTAAAATTCTTGTATACTCACTTCGCTGCATTTTTTTTTTTGTTAAATGACGTGCCAAACAAAAATGAAAAAAAAACCCCTAAATTAATGAAAAGTTTGCTAGTCAAACTACATGCTGTTGAAGATGGCTAGAGTGCTTTTATTTGAAGAACTGTCTCATTAGTCATTATTCAAAATAAATTTTGATTGCTACACAAAGCAACTTCATCCTCCCCAACAGCCTCCTAGTGATTTACATAGGTATCATAGAAGCCAGTACTGTAATCCACTTTGAAGATGTTTAAGCAGAGTGTAGATGTTTAATATTCTTTGCATTAAAATACAAACAGGAGATACCCATTCCTGCTGATTTGGTGAAGCTGGAGAAAGTGTTCTGTGAATGTCATTGTTTCAAAGTTGGTTTGGGTATGAGGTCTTTTGGTCTCATAAAATTAAATGGTACCAGATAACATGCTCACTGTTCTTCGAAGAACAGCAATAGATTTTCTCTACACAGTTACTGCAGCTCACTCTTATGTGAAGAAAAAACAAAAATCAGTTTTATGAAGGGTTGATTCATGTCTAGAAACCTGAGCTGCTTCATTTTGATAGACATGCATGAGTGATACTGCTGATACCCCTTACAAGCATGTACAAATGCAAAGCCTCGAGGACTTTTTATAGCTATAAAGTGGCAAAGCAACTGGTAAGAGACATTCACCAGTTAAACATTTTAAAGGATAGTGATGGATGTGGGGAAGATAAGACGCAAAGTATTTATAATCCACCTTCATGCAAGAATGAAAATTAATATGGGATTAAAGAAAAAATTATGGTACAGCATGTTCTCAGTTCTCTGACGAGTCAGACAGTTTGAAAATGAAGAAACTTTAGCAGGGGAACATGCCCACATAAGCAAGATACTTGGTAGTTTCTAGGGACTAAGGCTACAATAGAAGAGTAGAAGCAAGAACTCAAATCTGGCATTGACACTGTCTACAAAGCAGGACAATTAAACAAAGGCGGTTTCTTCCTTATGTCACAGGTCAAAAAGCAGGCACCTAAGTTCATATTTCTGAGAGCTACCAGGTACAGCAGTTCAGAAAACAAAGCTACATTAATTGCACAAACAGGAACCCATTCCTAAACCAAGTCTGAAACTGTTGTTGCCTGATCTCTCTCACCATATAGATGAAAATTTAGAATGTCACAGAAACATTAACCTTTTAAAGAAATGTTTTTAAGTTCTGTGAACTAAAATTATGTTTTTAAGTTCTTAAGCATATGTGTAGCGTTATGATCTGGTGCAACGGTCTCTACACTCATTTACATAAAAAAAGCAGGAAGGGTTTGTACGTGTATGTGGTTGAACACCTGAGAACTGAATGGATACTAGTATTATCTTACCTCTGAACAATAATTCTAGCAGCTCTCCTAAAAACAGTCTTTAAAAACTGAGCTTTAATAAATCTTACACTTGTCCCCACAAGCGTTCAGCTGGCAAAAAACTTTCAGTACTCATCTGGTAGTGAAGCTCCATAATGTAACACATGCCCCAAACTTTTCAGAGCTACCCAGATACAAGGCACAGGTTGTGTAGTAGGGAAAAACTGGCACAGAAGATATGTATAAGCATAGTGCCTCAATAAGGCTGGCTGTTAAATTTGCTGGAGCTCAATTTAATCTGCTTCTTTTAAGACAATAGACATAATTTTTTTATGTTAATCTCCTGCCCAAGAGGGAGCACCCAGTGGAAGACACAGAAGGAATGCTATTGAGCTACTTTGAAATCCTGCACTATAGCAGGGATTACAGTCAAGGTAAATTTAACTGCCTCCTCAAGATGATCATGACACCAGTAGAGAAACTGCAGATACAATACAGAAAAAAATACAGATGAATAAATATAGCAAAAAAGTCAAGGCTACTCCATGTAATTGTCAATTAACTGTGTCTGTAACAGTCATTCTGATATACTCTAACACTTATATGATTAGCGATTGCTGGGCAGATTCATCCTGGAATTCTACATAATGATCATACAGTAAAAACTCCCCCCTATGCTGAAGAGCAGGAAAGAATACAATGCTTGTTAAGTACTACAAATGTAATGTAATGACACCAAGTTTAATGCTTGCTCCTAAATTATCTGTCCAAAACCAGCCTCCTAAGCTCCCTACAAAGTGCTGTTTGCAGAGCTATCTACCAGAAACTTTCAGCTGCAGCTTTCCTTTAAGATCTAGATCTTTTTTTCTGGGTGGCAAACTGTCTTGCAGGCAGGGAAAATAAAAGAAAAATAATGAAGTCAACTAAGTCACAGTTCTGCTCACTCTGTTGTAAAAATTCCTGCAGTGGATTCTAGCCTGTTTCAGTTAAAGCAAGGCACTCCACACATAAAGCATATATTCCCATGTCACCACCCCACCTCTGAAATTTATATGAAACTTGAAAGAGATGGGAGACTTCTGTGTCACAAAGTTCAAGTTTATTGAAACTTCTTCAGATACAGCAGTATAAGAAGTTTCCCAGTGACCTATATTTTCCACAAGTTTATTCCAACTAGACTGCCAAACAGTTGAAAGCTCCCACAGAAATATTTAAAACTGTACTTGGGGAGAAAGGATTTACCACTGAAAGAGGGAGAGAACTTTTTCTTTCCTTAAACAAGATCCCAAGCAGGGCGATATGTGCTCTGCAGACCACAGCGCAGGATGGGCATTTTAGTGGATGCAAACTCCCTCTCACAGCTGACAAAGTAGAAAAGCAACAAGTGAAGCTACATTAGGCTTCCCAGGGAGACTATTAACTTCATGTTTACTTGTTGCATGACTATCTCGCTGAACAACAATCTCATACTTGCTATGAAATTATATTCTTGAATCACATAAAAGTGGTTCAAGATGATCTTACTGGCATACACTGTGTAAGTAACTAAATAAGGTTCTTAAGACTTTCATCTGGGTTAATAAGCACGACCACAGACGAAGTATTATTTAAATGAACTCTGGGAATCAAATAACTTGATATTCTTAAACCTAACGTCTATTTTTAATTGCTGATTTTAGAATACGCCCCATAAAATCCTTGTGTTCTTGAGAGCATAGCTTTACTGTATCCAAATGATAGGACCTGAAAGATTTGCATGCATTCCTTACCAGCTTGATAAATCCATCATAAATTTCTCCTTGCACTAAACCGGTGTGAGTTGGTTAAGCAATCACACATATAGGGGTACAAGAAGAAATTTTTATTCTTCTGCCCAAGTGTAGTCACTAAAATGACTGTTTTTAGAAGCGTATGAATTCCAAAGTGATGGCCAGAAGAGATCATTATGACTGATCCTTCTTCCTGTGCGGCACAGGCTTTGTTCCGACTGCTAAAGACTATGACTTGTGTAAGTAAAGCACATTTAAAAATTCAAGTTTTTTCTTTTTTTTGCAGTGATACAGCATGAGTCTCACATAAAATAAATCAAAACTAAGTAAAATAAAATTTTGACAATGTCTACTCTTTAGTGACTTCTACCACACGTTGGTACTTTGCAACAATGAACAGACAAGGTATTAAGTGAGGTTATCGCTGATGTCATCTGGCAAAAAATATTTAAAGTGCAGTTTTTACCTTCAGCTCTCAATTGTCCAGCTGGCAACTCAGAGGGAAGTTACCTATCATGATACCATACTTTTTGTCCCATATTGGTTTGGTCCCTCTCTTTGAGGGGAACAGAGAAGGCAAAACGTAAAAGGATATATCAGAAATGGCTATAACTCAGCAGACCTAGTTCCAACAGTCTGGCAGGTTGTGACCATAGTATACATACCAGGTTGTATGATGCAAATTTCAGCAAAGAGGGGTGCTAATTAGAGACATGCTGATGTATCCTGTCCTAAAGCTGTTGCTGTATAAAGTCAGAAATTTTATGCTTATTTGGAAAGAAGAGCAACATTTTTTCTGCTGTTCATAAAAATGAATTCAGTCAGATCACTCAGCATTTAAAAAAAAGGTTTAAAATGCATTTTTCTTTTGATCAAATGATTATATTCATTAGCTGACTGTACTGTAAGCATGCCTAAAGCATGCATTTTCTCTACCAATAAGTAGTGTACCTTTTCTCCGGTGTCACCCTTCGGTCCATTTTCTCCAGCATCACCCTATAATTAAAATACATATTATATTTTAGTGATTTTATGTAAGCACACAGCATGCAGAGAAGAGTCAGCATTCCAAGATGATTAGCAAGCTAATTTTTTTAATCAGGTAGTCAACCTCTCTATGACATGGTCAGGAAGCATGGTTTATATAGCTGCTATGCCTGTTGATTGATTATGTCTGAGAAGATTACAGTCTTCAGTATACCTGTAATCCCTTTCACAGGTCCTCAAAAAAACCCACAAACTATCAAATAACTATCTTCCTGTAGGTGTAGTCTACGGAGTTCCCCAATTCGTTGTGGTTTAGCAATGAAGGAATAATTTCATGATGATTCAGCATTTTAAATTGCCAGAATGTATAATTTTTTCCAACAGAGACATTAATCTAAATGCATCTAATCACATTCGGTGACAGCTGCACAATTCCAATACTTTTTATTAGGATTCTCAAGTAATTTATGGTATATACTCTCTGAATCTGAAGTCCTTCATGAATGCTTCACAAACTAGAAAAGTTTCACTGAATGCCACCCCTCCAAGGAGCTACCAGAATTACTGTTCTCTCTACATAAATTCTATGCATTGTTCATTGTTAAAAAAATTGATGTTCAGATAACTTTTTCATGATTGGGTAGACATTTTCTATTTTATAAACAGGTTTGTAAAGAAATATTTCAAAAGATTTATCTATATAAAGACCAAATTTCCATGTATATTAATAAGGCCATATAGTAAGTGCAGACTACACCATAAAGTCTTCATTATAGATGAGACTGCAGGCCAAAAATTTCTGTGGGATTTGAGACTCATGTAAAGTGTGAGAAATATTTAAAATGCCAAAAGTATTGATAAATGCTGAGTCTAAGTAGGCTAAAAAACTTTCCACTAGGTCTTGGTCGGATAATCATAGCAGTAATCAAATAATACTCAGCATCTGTCATATTGCTCTGAAAACCTTAATGTAAAATCCCATTCAGGGGACTTATAACAGAGATCATTTTATATACCACAGTCACTGACACAATGGGAACCAGCTAACAATCCAGCAGCACTTTCATTAAAGGCTTGATGAAACATGGAAACATGAAACAGCAACTGTTAGGAATGTTATTCCAAGTTCTTTTGACATGATAAAGCATATTGAGGGCATTTATAATTACATTTTTTAGGAAAAGACAAAGGTTAATTATGGAAAAATATACTGATTTTAAGTAATGGAAATTCAGTCTATGTTAACATTTTTGCTTATTCTTTTTGTGTCCGAAAACAAACGATTACTGAAGTTCTCCAACAAATATGATTTTAACCGAAGTAATTATTTAATGAAAGAGATTCCCAATTATATACTTCTACACAAAGGGTATATGCTTTCAAGATTCCCCTGGACTATTTTTATGATGTGCTTTTGAAAATGTGAAATGAATTGCCTTTGCAAAGCATGCTTGCAGCTGCTATTACGTGGATTTACACAGATCTGGGAGTGAAATTCAATTGCAACTGCGAAGACGTGCAAATTGCACTTGAATTCAGCATCTTACTTTTTAAAAACATATCTCAGTGTACTCACAGAAGATGAGTCTATGTACAGATTCCTACTCAAAATAAGGCTTACACCATTTCTCAAACTGCCCTTGTACAGATGCAGAAGCTTGACTATCACTCAGTGTGTACTCTTATATGGATGCTCCTACTGGCCACACTCCCTGGAAGAGCAGAATTACACCCATGTTTTGCCGTGTGGCACTCGTTCTGCCTCCTCGTCTTGGCGTGGCTGTAGACATCAGAAAAGTAACTCCTCACTAACTCACTGCAAATCTGAGCACTGTTAGTGTACCATTTGTGCTGCCAGTACTTCTCCCGACAGTCTATAGCCTAAGATCATCGAAGCAAATTCTCCTGCTCCGACTTAAAATGACCCAAGCAAGAACACAGGACTAGACTTTTAGTATGCAGAGAATGGTTATCCATATATCATTTAGAGTCAATGTATTTATCAGTCTGTTAACCTACTTGTTTTACTCTACACAGGTGACAGAGCACTGAAATCAAGTTATGAGAAATGTGTGGATCTTTCCCTTATTCAGATGGGCTCATCTTTTTTTCTGAGTCTAATCACAGTTAGGATTAGTTGCACAGTTGTTCAACTGTGCAGCCTTTAACACGTGACCGTTGCTCTCTGTGACTAATTCCACTGCAGTAATTGCAGATCAGTAACTTCCATTAGTAGGTCTTATTTGACACTAGTAAAGGCTGCACAAAGCTGCTCAAGTTCTAGGTAGTAGCTGCATTTATTTCTTTTTAAACTCTGAATCAGTGCACTGGCAATTCTCCAAAAGAAAACCACCACAAAGGAAGTGAAACATGTCTCACCTTTTCTCCTCTTTCTCCAGGGTCACCCTGATGAAAACAATTGGAGCAAAGAAGTTGTAAGTTACTAACACAAGCAAAAATCAAAGTGTTAGTATTACTATCATTAGTATGTCAATTATCAACAATTGGCAGTACTGATGACATTGCCTCAGATGACAAAATCCAATACAAAAATCTTCAATAAACAATAAAATATTGTAAATTTAATGGAACTTAACAGACAGTATATCTTCAACATAATTTCAAAAGCTTAATAATCTGCATGTAAAGAATTTCCCACCCCCCACCTCGCCATTTTGTCCTAGATTAAATCCTGACGAATGGGCATATGCCTTCGTGAAGTGGGCTGCCAGGACCTAAGGGACCCCTACATTCGGTTGTCCTTATTTTGGGAACGAATGAAAGAAAAATCCAAAGGCTAAAGCAAGGGGAGTTTTATGATTCTGTTAATGGCTTAGAATTAATGGCTTAGAAGGCTCTTCAGAAGAGACAAAAAGCCTTAAGTGTCTTGAACTAATTCATAATTGATTCAGAGGAAAAAGCCTTTGGTGCTCCTTACATTCTCTGTAACAAAAAGACAGCATATGGCCATTATTTTTTTAAAATTATTTCTTGCTTGAGAAGCTAGCTCAATGGCCAATGCATTTCTGCGCACCAGCCTGACCTTGACAACTCATCTCTGCATTTCTGGCTCAGAATTGCACTCTGGCTCATCTTTGCCCCTTCTGATGGCTGGCGGTCGCTAGGCAACTCAAAGACTACAGCTGTGAATATGAATTAAGCATCAACTGCCATAATTTGGTTTCTTCTGTATACAAAGTAAGAAAAGGTCATGCTCCCAAATGGTTTGTTTTCATTCCTGATGGACAAGCAGCCAGTCAGTAAATGTAAAAATCCTGCCCTGCGTGTCTGTCAGCAACAGCGTGAGGCACAGAATCAGCTGAGGAGCACATGTGCAGCAAAGACGCACGCTCGCAGCTGATGGGATTAGAATTTAGCATTACCCATTCCAAGAGGCCCACAGATCCCATCATCTCAAACATGTCGAGCTTTCTTTTAAATGAAGTTATCATAAGCTTTATGTTTTCTTTCACTTGTTCGATATTAGAATAGCAGAAAAAAATATTTGACAATAAAATAAATGCAAAGAGACATTCAAATGTACCAAATACAGATCGACACATGCTCCTAATGAAGCTTGTTGCTAACTTCCATAATAGCAGGATCAGCCCTCAAGACTTAACCCTGACATTCATCAAAGAATTGACTGCAGTAGCTCTTGAAAAGAAGCCTGAAACACATTGTAAGGAGTATAAACAAATCCTTTCTAAAAAAGGTCCCCAAATTCCCAAACACTTGCAGGCATATTGCATTCACTTGGCAGTGGATGCATATGTGTCAGTGCCACTGACTGGGATTATACATGCACAGCAGAAGAATACGCTTCTTTATGGTGAAACGTGTAAAGCATCTTACAGCACTGATCACTGGAGGGAGCAGATCATTAAAGGCCGGTCAGAATATAAACCCAAATTGGAAAGCATGACCATCATCTCTACATGCACTCACATACTGTGCGCTTCTCTTTTTAATCCATTTTCAATACCAACCTTAAGCCCTGCTGCTCCCTTCTCTCCTGCTATGCCAGGCAAACCAGGTTCACCCTAAAGGCAAAGAAAACAAAAGATGGGGTTAAGAAAAACAAGATGAAGAATATTAACAGCATTTCACCGACTGTCTCACATTGGGTAAGTAATGATAAACAGAATTTAAAAAGATTCTGTGAATATGTACTCCACAGTTGGGCACTAAAATGCCTTATTTCATCAGTTACAGTGGATTAATTCTAATTAACTCCTGTATAGATAAGAAATAATTCTATTGAAGGCAGCGGAAATACACAGGTGTCAAACTAAACAGAAAACAAAACTGCAATCTCCGATTCTGAAAAGCTGGCCAATTAATCTTAAGAGCATAGTCTTCCCAGCAAGACTGTCAATGCTTTCCTCTTCTCTACAACTTAGAAATATTGCAAGAAAAGTTTATCCTAAATGATTTTGACATTTGTGCTTCTGGTCTCATATGGAAGGCAGATAACGAAAAAATGAGAAGGGCCCATTCCAGAAATGGAAGAGTTGGGAGAAACAGGCAGCTTTTTCATTTTTTAAATATACCTTACTTGTCCATTGTTCATACTCTTATACAACTGGCTGAAAAGTAGATTTAAAATATTTTAAAATTTTCTTCATTACATCAATGATCCACATTTTGGGTATGTTTAATGGACAGCATATATATTCTTCCACAGCTCAAGGAGTCATAAATAATTTTCCTAAATCAATCAACAAATAACAACTATTTACAAACTTCTTTTCTTCCCCCAAATTTAAAAACAAAAAACCCAATCAAACACAAAAAAATCCAAACCCCAAACAAACCCTTATAGACATTTCCTAGTGTTTATTTCCCAGATTCATGAAAAACCCACAGATATTATTTATTTTAGGTAAAATGATAAAGCAATGGTTAGACTTTATTGTAAAACAAAAAGAGGTGACGGCTAACTATGTAAAATCTTCTGCAGAAGTATGCCTCAGTTTCACAACACCTGTCTTCTTTTGGTAACCCTCACGTACACACAACTGCATTGCACTTCTAGGGTGGCAAGGCCTGTTAAAATAACATCCAAAAAAGACTTGAAAAAGCCTAGGTTCTTCTATAAGCCCTTTGCTATGTAAATGTATAAAAACGTGTGAAGGTTAAATGCAGTAACGAACATAGTAATCAAACTAGAAACAGTAACTCATATCAGAAACTCAGTGGACAATTTTCATACAGTATTCAAACTTAGTAGACATGGTGGACCAACCAATTTAATTTAAAGGCTTGCTCCAAATGCAACAACACATATCTTCCAAACCTCCGTAAAAGCCTTCCATTAAGAAAAGGCTTTTCTCCTTACTTTCACAGTCTTATTTTAATCATAGATATATAAACTCTGATTTTCCATGAAAGAAGGATCTATTCTACCATTCTCTTTCTAAATTAGGTAACAGGATCATCAATTACATTCTAATTTCATCAAGAGTTGGGACTATTTCAAAATATAAAACAAAACCAACGAGGTTCTAGTGAAATTCTACTGAGGTATTTTCCAAGCCAGAGAAAAAGCGTTAGGTACCATTAAACTCATAGGGAATTAAGTAGCTCTTTGAGTCAGCCCTTTTCAAGGCTCCTTTGTATTACAGAAGCTCTTAGGGCTGATACAGTAGGACAGGCATTCGATATATAAGTGGTCAGGATTTGAAGCTGTTGGAGATTAGGTGTAAGTGTCCTAAAGGATTGACCTAACAGGTACTTGAAGAAAACTGCCAGTTGACAAAATGAAGCAGAAGGGACCAATGAATATGCACTTCTTTCTTCTCATCCCCACACCCCAAACAAGTTTCTGTCCCCTTCATTTTAAAACAGCTGCTGGCGGCTGACACTTTCAGAGGCTTAAATCTCCAATCACAGGTTTCAATTCCCAAGCTTGCACTTTCCTCCCAGGTTTACATACCAGTGCTACGAATGCGGAGAGCTACTACTGTGACAAAAAAGTGACCGCAAAAATGGGACAAAAGAATTATCTTATTTTCTATGGAAAAAAAAATGAAAACCTCAGGCTGTCACCTAGTCATAGTAAATCACTATTCATACTAACAGTCTCATTTCTGACCTACATGCAAGGTTCCTATGGCCAACGCCACACATCTGGCACTCCAAGTACTAGTCATAGGCATTAGCACAGCAGAAATTAGCTCTGGGAGTGGGAAAGATTGAAAGCAAACCTAGAAGGGCAGCACAGAAATGACACCGTGTCTTCATACTCTTGAAGCGATTACCCTTCTCTTTCTAATGACCAGAAGAACACGGGCTAAAATAATTTTCTGTCATACTTACAATATTCCTTTCCCTATTTTAGAACCCTATTTTCTTGTCCATACAGGGAATCAGGGAGTAACAAGATGAAATAAAAACGTACAGCACATAAGCTACTCTATATCCTACCCCTGGTGAACATTCCCAGTGCACAGCAAAACAACCTTTGTGCCAGGAAGCCTCCCTTTTTCACACTGCATGTCTTGTGGGCATGGCAGTCTGGCTTTAAGTGTAGATATTTAAACAATTCCATTAAAGCCTACCGTAAAGAAAACAATCAAACAACAACAACAAAAAAACCTCCACAAAAAAAACCCAGTGTTTTTCTCCATCCCAAATCAAACCCCCAAAAGAGCAAAGCCTTGACAGACCACCCATCAGCTAGGAAATTCCAAAAGTAGTTATGAAGCAAAATGGCAGCTAACATTTTGAAGGTGAGGAAATTAATAGCTCTTCCCTTGCTATGCACTAAAATACTGTGTTATTTTAGGAATATTGGTCCCAAAAGGCCATTTTGATTCTTGGCCTGAAAATAATTCAAAATACTTCTGTTAGGAAGTATACTTAATTACTTTCCTTCCATTTCAATACTCTTATTTATTTATTTATTTATCAAAGCATTAGTTAAAACTGGAGTGCAAAATGCTGTATGAATATGTGTCAGCTCCGCAGGTTAGTGTTTTGGAGATTAACAAAAAGTATAGCTGCCCTTTAAAAGGCTGAAGACAGTTACACTCCGGGAGTGATGCATACAAAGGAAAACTAGACATTCAGTAATGTCATCTGATGCTATTTCACAGAATCACAGAATATTTTTGGTTGGATGGGACCTTTGAGATCATCGAGTCCAACCAACAAAAAAACCCCCAAAAAAACCCACAAAACCCCCCCCCAAAAAACCACCACCAAAAAATCCCAGAACACCAAACACCAAAACCAAACCATAACAAACACCCACAACCCCACACCACACCCACCCACAAACAGACACAACCCAACAATCTCGGCCCCTGGAGCATGCCCTGAAGTGCCACATCTACACGTTTCTTAAATACCTCCAGGGATGGCGACCCCACCACCTCCCTGGGCAGGCCGTTCCAGTGCCTGACCACCCTCAGTAAAGTCATTCTTCCTAATATCTAATCTAAACCTCCCCTGCCCCAACTTCAGACCATTTCCTCTGGTCCTGTCATTATTCCCTTGGGAGAAGAGGCCAACACCCACCTCTCTACACCCTCCTTTCAGGGAGTTGTAGAGGGCAAGCAGGTCTCCCCTCAGCCTCCTCTTCTCCAAACTAAACAGGCCCAGTTCCCTCAGCCTCTCCTCGTATGACTTCTTCTCCAGACCCCTCACCAGCTTGGTGGCTCTCCTCTGGACACCCTCCAGCAGCTCAATGTCCTTCCTGTAGTGAGGGGCCCAGAACTGAACACAGCACTCGAGGTGAGGCCTCACCAGGGCCGAGTACAGAATCAGACCGCTTTTCAACCTGGTAAAATGAAAGAAGTTATAAAACTAGATACTTAGTCTCACATATTTTTTACATTCACCAGGCCATGGCTAATGTCTTTCCTGACTCACATTCCAATCTCTCTTTAATAGCACTGACAGCAAAGGTATTAGGCTGCAGAAACAACTGCCTTCTGCACATCATCTACCTTTCAGATCAAGACAGCATAGTTTTATTTCTTTTTTTCTTTCACAGAATCACAGAATGGTTGAGGTCGGAAGGCACTTCTGGAGATCATCTGGTCCAACTCTCCCTGGTCAAGCAAGGTCACCTAGAGCTGCATATTCAGGACCACGTCCAGACAGCTTTTAAATATCTCTAAGGGTATATCCAAGGATATCTACAGCCTCCCTGGGCAACCTGTGCCAGTGCTCAGTCTCCCTCACATTAAAAAAAGGTGTTTCCTGCTGTTCAGAGGAAACGTCCTGTGTTTCAGTTCGTGCCCATTGCCTCTGGTCCTGTCACTGGCCACCACCAAAAAGCACTTGGCCCATCATCTCTGCACGTTCCCTTCAGGTGTTTGACCACATTGATGAGATTTCCCCCGAGCCTTCTCTAGACTGAACAGCCTCAGCTCTTTCAGTCTTTCCTCACAGCAGAGACACTCCAATCCTTATTCATCTTTGAGAACCCTCATTGGACTCTCTCCAGTATGTTCATGTCTCTCTTGTACTGAGGAGCCCACAACCAGACACAAGAGTGTCCTCACTAGTACCCCAAGAGTGGCCTCACTAGTGTTTTTTCCCATTTAAAGAGTAACTTTGTTTATAGTACATCTGATTTTAGGTCATAGCTTGCCTTTCTGCAGTCATGAACTCCTGCAAAATCATCACTCAGGGGCAGAAGGACTGAAATCACTAAACCACAACGTGATCTAAAACCTTCTAGTGCCTATGTAAAACACAATCCTTGATCCCAACTAAAATTATGATGAGGGCCACACTGCACCCTCACACAAGAAAAAGATGCAACGCCCAGAGAAATTGTGTGAAGCCACCCTCAGAGCTTGGAACTTTTCCCTGAAAGAGATGGACTGTGGGGAGATGTGAAATGTCTCAGTACTCAGTTTAAAGGAATTGTCACTAGCCCTTTCTGCCCTTCTCCTGCGTTCTTGTTCTCAGCTAGACCACACCACGGAAGCTGTGCTGTTAGCAATGAACACCACGTGGGACAACCATGATATACCATAACAATAAAAAATTCTCCCTGCTGGCATTGAAATGGGCTATGATTTCCACATACTGCCTCAGCAATGTGGGGCTTATTTGACACCGTGACTGACAGAGAAACAGCCTAGTGGGATGCTGTGGTACCAGCACCATCTTATCTGAGTATACTGTTTACCAAGATTTTGCTGTACTTGTAAAAGTAACAAAACTACCAGATGCGCAAATGTCATGCCCCAAACAGGTAAACCTGCAAACACTGCATCAGAAATATCTCTAAGGGTATTTAGGTAGCCTTTAACTTCTGTTTCATATAAAGTTAATTTCTCTTGCCTTTGAGTAACTGGACCAACCCCAAAAGAGGATTGTTTTCACGACATGACCCACTGCACAAATAGACTATAAAGTACTAGAAAATGCAAGAAAAGCTGTCTTTTCCCAGATTTAATGTAAAAATTATGTAGTACTAGAAAGTAATTCTTTAGCCTCTTGTCTGCTGCAGAAAAGGACAAGGCCACTAGAAACTTTGTAAGCACTTAACTCACCATTTATTCACCACTAGCATCGAAATTTATTCAGATCCAGTTTGCTGAATTCACAAATGGTCTCAGAATGGTGGAAATAAAAATTTCCAGCAAATGTGTTATTTTTCTTTCACTTACCGAAAATCAAGCAGCTTAACCCAGCAGGAGTGTAAATGTTTTTGATGGTCATCATTATTTGATGACCACTCACACAGAAGAATGCTGCAGACACAGTGGGACTTTTCTGCTGTTGTTTATAAGCTATAGGGAAATTGCAGGGTCCCCATCAGTGGAATGATGATGGCACATTTTCAAACAGATACGTTGCAATGTTGTGTTTCCTGCCAGTAGCAGAAAAATCTTTAACATGATACAGGAGCTAACCTGTGGATGGGGAGCTGCCACCAACACAAGTTCCACGTGTTAACCCCAAATGCACTGATGGGAGGGCAGGCACTTTGGTTCCTCAAAAGTAGCATCACTCCAACAAACTTAGTTATTGTTACTACTTAGCAGGAAGACTGTTCCATCAGCAAACTGCAGTGTGAAGGCATGACTGAACGAGTTATGTAAAAGATCACCACTAGCTATTTGAAACCTTCTGATAATTTCCAGAACCGGCTTCAACAAAATGCTCTGAGACTCAGAAATGTTTGGATTTTTCTTCCAGTTAATATCAATTACCAGGGCAAACAAAATGCTAACATGCCAAGAATAGACCCAACCCAGCCATTCAATTCAGGAGTTTCAGGCAATTCAAAGACTAACCAGAAGGATGTTCCTTTAGACCCTGGCACTCTCAAGCGTATATCAACTGTATAACTGCATTAACATTGACAGACTGTCTCTGCCTTTCCTGTATTTGGGAAAAGAGAAACTTTCAGCACCTTGCCCAATAAACAGGTGTAATAATTTTCTCAGATATCCTCATGGTACAGGGAGTCTTAATGCTTACACTGATGTGTAAGGGTGGCTACAAACAACATGGAGACTTCCTTTTTACAAGGAGCCACATGGAAAAGACAAAGCGTAATGGGTACAAGTTACTTCCGGGGAGATTCTGATTGGACACAAGAAGAAAATTTTTCACATGAGAACAATTAGCCACTGGAATAATCTCCCCAGGGAAGTGGTGGATCTCCCATCGTTGGACACTTTTAAGATTCAGCTGGACACTGTGCTGTCTAGACTGTGCTTTTGCCAAGAAAGCTTGGACCAAATGATCCATGAGGTCCCTTCTAACCTAGTATTCTATGATTCTATGAAGCGAACCTGAATTTGATGAGCACTCAAAACATCTAGAGCACTGCTTGGGCTCTGCTGCTAATATGAGAAAAATCTGTCAGTGTGAACTCATAAAATCTGCTTCAGAAGAGGTCTGAAAATGTGTCACCCACTAGAGTTCAGTTCATATCAAAGGAGTCAAGGAAGTTGAAAGCATGTTTCTCCTTACTGGAGTGCTCTGTGCCCTGGGGGCATATACCTTCATATCCAGAATTAATCAGCTAAAAATAATGTGGCTGGAGGCCCCAGCTTTTCTTGCTTGTAACAGGAAAACAGCCTGGAGGCTGCTGTTCTGAAATAGGTTTGCTGTTGGTGAGATGCATAACTCTGTCTACACCAGCTGGTTGATATCCACCTCGCCCTGAGAAGAAAGGCTGTCAGTATTGCTATATTTTTCAGTCACTAGAATGTAATCAATTTTAAGGATAAGGAAATACAAGAGGCCCCCAAACATAATCCAGTCTAATTTTACTCTAAAATACATAAACGAGGACAGAAGGGGAAAAAGTGGTTTCTCAGACATGTTACTGCGATTTCCATTTCAAACCAGGGTTGAATTACCTCCTTTCAACTTGCTTTTCACCCTCCTCAAAAGTAACTTAAAATTGTTTGTTTAAGGACTGGAAATCTCTCCTGGCCCACTCACCAGCTGAAATTAAGTGGAAAGACTCTTCAACAAGACTCAGCTGGCCTGCAAACCTGTCTGAGAATTTGTGAACTACATTTAATGATGTTTCCTTGCTTTAAATTTCTTTATTTGAAAAAATGTTAGTACATGCATACCCTTTCTCATTTTTCTAAACAAATGTGATAATACTGCTTTCAAAATGTGTCTCCTACAAAGTAAGCACACACTGTTGGAAAATGTATGTAAATTAGAGTAATAAGAAGCATGAAAAAAGTAATAAGAAATCTGCACACCCAGACTCTGTCTGCTGATAAGAAAGGAAATGCTCCTGAGGTTTATCAGATTGCTAATGCCAAACTACAGAAACAATTTGAAATGAAGGGATCTGTCCTGACCACACATTCTGTTCCCAATATACCTGTACAAAAACCCAGAAATACCAAGTACTATGTAAGAAAAAGCGTTCCATGGAAGTATGGAGTGAGGGGTTTATGCACTCCAGACAAACTCCTATTTAAAACAAAGATAGTTAGTTGCACAGACTCCAGAAACTGGGTTCCTTCAGCCCAAATGCAATCCTTACTTAGGGAACCTCCTTTTTTTCCTCCTTGTGTTGTTGCTGGAGTCACTTGGAGCCCTTATCAAATCAGTACCACTTAACAAATACCAGAATATGTATTCTATACTTGCACAGTTGAACTTTCCAAGAACCCCTCTGTGGCCATTTCAACATGATTAATGTAGAGATCAGATATCCCTAGATCACTACAACCTCATATCTCCATGCAGGTATAATCCTTCTTCATACTATTCAAGTGTCTGAGGACCTCTTGCCCGGGATCAAGAAAGGGAAGGTTATCTCCCATAAAGTCTTGCTAGGAAGCAACCTGCTACAGGTGGACTGCACAACAGTGTGCGAAGAAAAGGGAGTACTCGGAAAGATTCTCCTTGCTATCTAAGAAGGTTTCTGTCCATGCCAGAGGCAACACTCTCTCGAGCTGCAGATAATTATTAGGCAACTCCTTTCCAGTTACTGTTCTCAACAAGATAAGCAGAGTGTGGCTATAGTTTCCCAAATGTAGGAACAAAGAAAGAATGTAAATGCCCTTGCAAGACTACCTGTAAAGTTTCATTGGATTGAGCCTAAAAGAAAAAAATGTGTTAAGCTTTTATGGCAGTGACTTTGCAACCTCTCTTAATACAAGAAAAATCTACTAGTTAACAGTTCTGCAAAAACATGTGGGTTGTGTAAAATTGCACTTACTCTAATATCTAGAAATTGTCTAAGAGAAGTGGTTCATATGTTAAGGGACTAGAAAATTATTCTAAGTGCACTCAGAATTTATGATCTCATTTCCAGACCTATTGGTCAGACTTGTCAATCGTCTCCCATAATCCACTATTTCAATTAAAGAAGAGGTGAACGGAAAAGAAAAGGAAAATTACAGACACATAAGATGGAGATGACCTAACTCTGTATTATCCAACAGCTTAAGGAAAGAGCGAAACTAATTCACTGCTGACATTCATCGGCTGAAAAATATTTCATTGTCCAGATGAGGAAAACATTCACGCACACACTTAATATTAAGCATGTGCTTAACACTCACTGCCTTTTAAACTAAGAAAAAATATTAACTTGGAACTTAGACAGAGCAAACTCACTGATTAAAAGGCTACCAAGATAGTAAGGCTTTTGTAAAGCCTTTTGACTACGTAACTTTGAAAAGGGGATGACTTGCATCACACATTCAAGTCAAGTTCAACTATTCTGCAAATCAACATGAATCTGTGTGAGTAAAGCCAGGGGTACCAGCAGCCAGCTCATAGTACAGCCCAACTCTTAAAATTACTACTCTGGTCTTCATTCAACAATATCTTCTGTGTCACACTGTACTGAGAATCTGTTTTTTCATAGAGGTTGGAAGAATGGACCTTCTGGTAGGAAATACTAGCATGGGAGTCCTAGATCGCACTATACTTTCTAACTTTAGATAAATACTGCTTCAGTTTAACTTTATTTCTACTACTACTTCCAAGCTAGCGGAATTCATTATTCATTAAAAGAGATACCAACATTCAACTTTCATCTGCTTAGTATTATATGGAAATAATACATTTTCTGCACATAAGGAATTGCTTGATAGTCAATATCAACCAAAAACTGTGAAAGAAAACAACAGAATGTGACCACCTTTCATTTTTATCTGTATGGGTTTTGTCCTGGCATGTAGATTTTAGTTTAGTAATTATTCTATTTTTTTCTTAAAGGGCAAAAGTAAAATAATCCAGCTGTACTAAAAATATGTTCACATCTTTATTAAAGTGGTAATAATTTAAGAATGTCTTCAAAGCTTTAGATGCCGTAAATATTGAAACAAATCAAATAAACATAAACCCATAAATATTGAAAATACTAGGAGCTGTTTTTAAAGCATGATTTGAAGTTGATAAATAGCATTTAAAGATGTGTTTGCATTTTCCCTTAATCAAAAGCAATTGCATATTTCTTTTCTTCCCCATGAAGCATGACTGGAGGCAGGTCTTCTAAAAATAAACATACAACTTTGCCAATACAGTTTAAAAAAAAAATCCATATCTCCCAAAATCGCACTTTAATAATCAAATAAGTTTTGCACATTTGACTTACTTCGTCAACATTCATTTTTTGTGCTCATCTGAATGAAGATTTCTGGCTAGAGTTTGTGTGATGATGCTATTAAAAGTAAAGCTCTTGGATAAAATGTGAATCATCAGTTCTATTCTGTTCAATGTGGTTTGCAACTTCACCTTGTCCAGTCTTCTTACATCTTCCTCAACATCCAAAGAAAATCATGCTACAAAGTGTGTCTTCACTGGCTTTTCACTCATACTTTGGCCACAAAAACTACCTGAATTATGTACAGCAACAGCACCTGTATTGGCAAGTACTGTCTACCATTCATGTTGCAATTGAATGTAGCTATAAAATACGATGAAAAAATCTCAGGTCTTAATGCAAATTTATTTCATAATATTTTCTTGTAATTCCCCATGTGCTATATATAGTTAATTCTTTATATATATATATTTATATATATATTTATATATATTCTATAGCTAATTTTTCTTTTGTTGTTTCAGAGTAGTCATAATACTCTGAATATTTTGAAAATAGTTTAATAGTTTCCTGGCATAATAAGTATCACTGAAGTGAAATATCTGGTTGGACTATATGTTACGCTACTAGAAACGATATATCATTTTGTCAGGAAAGAGGAATTACAATGAAATTATTCGAAACATCTTAGCGCTTTTATTCCTAGGGCTTTTGGGGAGGGAGGCCACAGAAGAGATTGTACAATATGATCCTCATACACTACCATCTATTGCTGCTTAAGTGTGGTGAACAACCTCTATGATACATTTTTCTTTTGGTATTCCCTGCAAGTTCTTTTGAAGTTCACTGGGAATGTTAGTGTGCTTGTGAGAACAACAGATGGATAATACTGTTTACAGTCAGGGAGGGATATTATTTAAACTTCACCACCTGGATTTGCCAACAAACCTTAGCAACGCTGTGAAACAGCCCTGCTGCTTTATCGTGTCCCCTCCTTATGGAGACCTGTTCTGAACTAGGGGTTAACTTGGTGATGGCACTGAAAGATGACACCAAGTTGCCTGAGGTAGCATTTCCTCCAGGTTGTGTTCAAGAATATTTCTGTTTGATTTAGTTCTCTGCATTTTCACCCCCAACTTAAATTGCACATTATATTATTCTCCACCCGTGTTTCCAGTCGCTTTTTAGTCTCTATTTATAGGTTGTATTAACAACGTATTGGTTCTATATAAATACCCAATTATCAACATACGTGTTTTTATCATGGGAGTGAGGTAACAAAAAGTAAAAAAAAAATCTGCAGAAAAACTTAGTTTGTAAACATACTCTCTAAAGTTGCACACCACTAATACGCATCTCTGGAATCTATCAGTCATCATCAAATCTGAACATCGAACTTTCAGTTTAATTAATTACATTTGCTGCCTGTTCAAGTAAAACTAGAAAAAAATACTTCAGAGCACAAACCAGATTGTACAGTCTTTTCCACGAAGCCAATTTGAAACCACAGCTCTGGATGTAAGGTTGCGTATTGCTCATGTGAACAAGCCCCAAGTAGTTTTAATCAACTACATAAATAATGGCAGTGCTGACAAAGTCGGTGAACTCACCACTTGTCCGTCTCTCCCTGGAACACCAGGCACTCCGACAGAACCCTGGTGGGAAACAGACGCCGGTGTTTAGCAAATTAAACAGGTCATGAAAGCTTTCATCTCTTAATACAGTACTTAGGAATGATGGTGAATACTTGCTTATTGTAACTGCAATAAATTTTTCAAAACGTAATTTTTATCCAAGTTCTCTTTTCCGTTGACATTTTATACTAATTAGGCATGTTCTCATGTTGTATATTTTAATGACTATCTCACTGTATGGTCTTTTCCAGAAACAAGCTTCAAGCTGATGGTTGCTTTGCAATGTCGTGGATGCTTCACAAGAAATGTAAGAATTAAAATACAATTCCATTTAATGCTCTCCATACATTTGAGACTGATGATACACAATCAAACACAGCACCTGAACAAAACCATTAATGCTTTAAGAGGGATGGTTCAAGCTCAATAACTGCTTGCGCCAACCTATTTTAAGGCTTTTAAGAGAGAATCTGCAACAACTCAGCCTGAAAGTGCCAATTACAGATACCTTCTTAAATTGCATCAGTATTACTGCAATCCAAATTTAAAAGCCAACACAGGCCAAACACAAGGAGCAGACAAAAAGGAAAGCAAAATATTAGCACTGACTTGTGATATCAGAGGAATCTTTCACAAAGCTCTCACACTATAAGTTTCTGTATGATGGACAATTTTTTTAAGGAACTTCTGCAACTGTTGGTACGGCTGTTCAGTGAAAACCTGAGGTATGAGGAAAGCAAGGAAACTCATGGGCTTACATGGTGTTCTCCTCTTTTTATATAACAATGGTGTTTCTCAGCAAGGAAACTGAAAGCATAATTTTTATTTTTCATTTATAAACACCTTAACAGGATACAAAACCACAATAGCTATTTGAAAGGCTGGCACGCTAAAAAGAGGCCAGGGGACTGGGAAAGGCAGAAGCTTTGTCAATAGTGAAATATGCAGTTTCCCAGAACCCTTAAAACAAATAAGCACCCTGTGAATCCTTTCATGCCCTGCTTTCTCTGCATCCCAAGAATCAGTGCATGACATTTCCCCCTCTATTCATATTGGTTAGAGGTTTCCCTAGAAATGGTTTAGTCAAAGGACACCAACGCCCAGAGGGAATCTATCCAAAATGGATGCACATGTTTGTCAATGAATAGAGTTGAGAAATTCTGTGAAACAAGAAAAGGAAGCAACCCATGAGGGCCTCAAAAAACCTCCAACATTTGAATGCTCAGGAGGCTCCAGCTCATAGCAGAGCTGCAAATCAGGAAGAAATAATACACTGGCATCCCAGTGCATCTCCATGGCCCAGAACGCCGTCCCCTTACTTCCAAAAGCTTCCACTTTGGCATTCCCGTTGTTGCCTCTTTTTGCTAGATGCATGTTCATGACTGCTAGGGACATGACAAAGGGACTCTAGTGAACATTTTCACTTCTTTGCATAATTTTTCCAGAAAACTTGAAGACAAAGCTCAAGAGGGCATTACACCGTCAGCCTCAATAAACTATCCTATTCATAACAGTTCCTCCTCTCAGTGACAGTCTTCTATAGCTGCTGATTTTTCTTATGAGACATAGGATGTTAGAAAGTGTAAATAAAGCTGATTCTACCACGCCTAGTAAAAGTTTATCAGATATGTAAACGCTCATCAGCAAATGGATTTTGCTGATGCTGTACATGTAAAATACCCACCTTCTCAAGTCTAAGGGTATAATTGTAGAATGGCAACTTAGACATCAGTATGACTTTACAATGTCGCATTCCTTCATTGCCGAACATGAAGGGTAGGTAGTCTTCTTCTTCAGCCTGCAAACTCTGTGCAGCTGACAAAATTCTACCAATTTATATGCTTTGGGATTATGTTTTTATGTATCAGTGGATGCTTCTTTTGTTCAAAAAGTTCAATTTGAACAGATCCAAGCAAACCTTCCCCTTAAAGAATATTATGTCAGAACAAAAAACAGAGGTGGCATCCTTCTCACATATGTTAATACTATTTATTCCTTTCCTATTTCTTTTTTCTTCATATAAATTAAGCCTGTTTTATTAAATATCTTCCATACAACTTTTTCATCTTTTGAAATCAACTAGAAAATTACCTGCCGTGGTGGTGCATGGGTGAGATGCTGGGAAAGTGCCACTTATTAGCTGTTATTGCTGATATATCTAGGACCATTTTAATAGTGTAATTCCATAAATCCTAAGCTCACTCCATCAAACTAGGCAGTCAGCTTTAATGAGTGTAAATAATGCTGAAAGCATTCCCAGGAAGTCAGGTCTCGGGTTACCGAAGGAACAGGAAGACACCGGCAGACCACCTGAACACCGCCAACCAAGCACCATTTATCAGCAACACCTATGTCCTTTGTTTCTGCTGCTCAATTTTTTAGTCATATGGCACTGATCTACTTGACTAAGGACATACATTTAATCAGAAACTCTATCTCCCCACCTTTCACGACGTTTTAACTTTGGTTTCCTAGTGGTACTAGTGCACGAATAAGAAAATTATAGTGACCTTTTCACCTGAAAGTTAAGTAGACAGATTGAAAACAGTCTGCTCTGCATTGCTTGAACTTCCTATGATGGGGGAAATGAGAAATCTGATGTCTCACATTATGTTGCTGTACTTTGCAAAAACAAGATTCAGAATCTAAACTAACTGATTCAATGCGGTATGCAGTAGCTAATTCCATTCACCTTTTCTGCTCACAATCGGGCACCAGGAGGAATAATCACTTTCACAGTATTGTTGTTTATACTATACCTTTTGTCCTGGAGGCCCCTGAGGTCCCTGCAAAGGGAAAACAATTCAATTAACATCACAGTTCTAGCCGATTTAAACTGAAACGACCAATTAAAACAGCCTTATTGTGTAAGCATTCTGACACTGGACTGAAACCAGCCAATGTTTTATACATCAAGGAAAACTAAAACTTTATGCTCAAAATGCACAATGGGTCTTTTCTCTTCTCTTTTGGAACTGATCTAACTACAAACTGGAAAACTCAAATGTTCTCCCCTTCTGATATTTTCTCTTCCAACCCATCCGTTTCTTCTAATACTGACAAATCCTTCAGCATTAAGACAACTGTGTTTTTTCCTCTTTCTGATACCAGCTAACAGGCAGTTGTGTGTTCACAGCATAAAAACAAAGGTTATGCAAACAAGTATTTTTAAGATAGAGAAAAGCGTAAGCCTCAAAATCTTCTCACCTTCTAGGTATCAGCATACTTGACTACGTGTTACTCAACACATGATCTGTGCCATCACTTGCAAGTTAATAGAAAAATCATTAAGAATCATAGAATTATTCAGGTTGGAAAAGACCCTTGGGATCATCGAGTAATTAACTTCAGAAATTGTTAAGAGCACTCTTGGGAAGTAGAGTCACGATTTTTGTCCCCGTGACCTAAGAAGGCAGGAGGAGGTATTTCAATTCAAGAAAGCTTAACTGCTTAAATTTAACAGGAGTCAAAGTCTCACTGATATTAACAGCACCCATTTCTCATCTGTCACCTCTGAAATACCCAGGTGGTTTATGGCCACAGTGGAGAGGTGAGGCAGCAGGAAAATTGACCAGCCAACAGTGTCTTTGACATTTTGGCAGTCTGATTTGGTAAGAGCTAGACTATGTCCAGCACAGTTCTTACGCAGCCTTTCCCTATGTTCCTACTATGGGTCCTGGTGCAATCTGTGGGTGCTCATGTTATACCAATCAAGGTGAATTCTGAGGCCGTGATGGTAAAAAACAAAAAGCCAAAACTGCAGAATCCAAATGCTTCTGATGTGTGAAAGAATAAAAGAGGATTTGATTGATATCAGAACTGCAATTATTCAGAAAATCACCTTGAACAAAAGGATTGCTGTTTCGGAATGCAGGGACAATTTTATTTTTAAGGTAGTGTGAAGTTTGATAGAATCCTCCCCTGTTGGTAGATGCAGGGCTTGTTGGAGTATTGCTCTGATGTAACTTTAAATTGCTAACATGGAAAAGCTCCACTGGTGGTAATTCTGGAACTGGATCCACTGATACATATGAAACCTTGCAGTTTTAAATGCATACTCGTACATCTAAGGTTGGACATCAAACCTTGTAAAAGGTTTGCAAAGATCAGTGTTGCTTGATTGTCTCAGCAGAACTAGAGTCTCGTAAGCATCAGGACAGGGACAGATTGCGTTAATGCAAAGCCACCTGTGAGGTGCACTGTGACAAATTCGCTCCCCTGTCTTCAAAAGGATGCAAAAGTACCACAGCACCCAGCACTGGTGATAATCAGAGCAGTGAGTAGAGTGTTCATCTGCTTTTTTAGACTGGGGAAAAATCCCCCCACCCCATTGCATTTCAAAAAAACTGCTGTTTAAATCAGGTCTTTTCACAATAAATGCCTGAATTCTAACCCCATGAGTTGCTAGAGGCTGAGGACACCAGTAATACTGAATGTGGTAACTGAAGAACAGCCTATTTCTTAAGCACTGCTTGCAGTCTCCAAGAAAACTAAAGATGGGGAAAAAACTAAATACAAAAAATCAAGAGAATGTGGTAGATAACTGGCCTGCTGGGTAAGGGACATACTCCACAATTTTTTTTTCCCTTTTTTCCAGAGAAGGAGTAAGTTTCTTCCAGAGCATCCCCTTCTTCTGTGAGAAAGATGCAAGTTTGGCTAACATCTTAAAAATTCCAAGAAATTAATGCTCAAACTAGAGCCTTCCTATATCACCGTTACCAAAATAGGCTCCAAATGTCTAGGTCCTGGGCATCAGTTATCTGTAGACCTTTCACATATTAACCTGTTGCATTCTGGGGGTATTTCAGGTCTTGAGAAAAATCCCTCCATCAGTAGGTCAGACTGAATAACGAACAACTGAAGACTACCTTCATACCTCATTCCTGTTACTTTTATGTCCAAGGAATGGATACTGCCTTTTCAGTTTCTAACTACTTAGGAAGCTAATAAAACCTTCTAAAGACATTCAGCTATATCAAAGTACCATTTGGGAGCCCTCAATACAAAGTTACTATTTGAAGGTAAAATGATCATTCACTTATTAATACTATCCCCAAAGCAAACTGTTAAACGTGCTGCTCTGCTGAGCGCTTTGTGCCTGGTGCTTGCAGCTGTCAGCCCGTGGGATGGATGCAATTCTCCAGGTGTCTGCAGGAAAACATCTTTCCCCAGAATCTCCCCCTCACTGTTGTCACCATTCCAGTTCCTCCAGAGGAGTTACTGAGTAAGAAAATATGTACATAGTAGCATAGTCTTGCTCTTATTTTGCCTTAAAAATTAATCATGCAAAGAAGCAGCAGATACTCATCGATAAATATTTTATACAACTAGCAGTTTTTCATTCCTGGTACTTAAGCCTTTACTCAATCTGGAAATGGCTGTGGTGTCTCATGCCCACCGTGCCACCTCGTGACAAGAACTGTCCTCAACAATATGGCTACCTTCAGCCCTATGCTAGGAAACCAATCACAATTAAAAGCTTACTTAAAGGGGTACATGTCACAATTTACACATGATAACAGGTGCTTCTTATCCTTTTAAAGTTCAGACTGTAAAACATAGCTGAATAGGAACAATTTTTCTTTAAAGCACTGCTCCCTAGCATTGGGAAAGAAAATCAAAGCCACTGGAAACTTAGGAGCTCATCCATTGACAGCTCCCATCCCTCCCCCACAAAAGCCTGCCAGCAGCCACTCAAACAGAAAACTTGAAATTAAATTACCAGCAGAAAATGACTTCAAAAAACTGTAAAATACTCCAGAATTGCTGTAAATTGCCTATTTTTCTGTGAGTTACCTACATTCTCTGAGCAAGGTACAGAATCACACTGGTGAGATAGAAATAAGCAAGTAAATGCAATCTGGGAGAAAGGGAGGAACATGAAGGGATAAAATAAAATAAAAAATAAAATAAAATAAAATAAAATAAAATAAAATAAAATAAAATAAAATACCAACAAGACTTAAGTTTACTTCCAGATGTGTAACTGATACCTTCTAGAAGAATTTAGATAGGAAATTCAATGACCATGTGGATTTTTCCCCCTGATTATTCCACTGAACTGGAGAGAGTACTGTGTTGCCCACTTGAACAGACAGTAAGACCAGCAAACAAAATCTGTCTGTAGCTCTTGAGACAGGAGCAGAAGGCCAGAAATACATGGTTTCCAGCCACCTTAGCTTGTTTTGTTTTTGATTTCTTTCTCTTCAACTGTTCTGTGTTCCATAGCAGCCACAGTGGTATACGAGCCCTGCTGGTTGCTCCAGTACAACCAAAGTGAGGCTTTGCAAATACAGACTTAACTAAACTTCACTTTAGATAGTTCTTCTGCCACTGGGTCCAGGCAGCCCAGTGCAGACAGCTGCTACGACTGCTCCCCACCTCAAGCCCAAAACCTCTGCTCTGCAGTGACCAGGCACACATGAAACACACAGTAGTCTTCACTAGTTGGAGCTCAATCTACTACCACAGTTAATATATTGTCACTCAGCCTCCATCACTATCATCTCCGGGAATATGAAGGAGGTAAAACGAAAGCCTTTAAGACAAGAGCTACAGAATTCTTTCACCTCCTGCCTATATATATGGTATTCATAATTGATCGACAAACCACTCCATAATAGTTTATGCCGATGATGCTGATAGTAAAAATTTGTCTTTTGCCTGTATCACTGGAAGCTGCCAGAGCTTCCATGGAGGGATGCTCAGGATCAGCTCCTATACCACTGCTGACTAATGTTAAAAAGCTCATTTTATAAACAGCATCTAGGCTTCAAAAATTCCACTGAAAGTTCATGAAAACCGTTTGGATGAAGTGACCGCTGAGCATTTTTGAAAATTACACTACTTTTCTTTAAATTGACACATTACTGAGAAACTAAAACTGAGAGGGTTGAAGATTTGGTTGTGAGAGTTGCCCAGGATAGGAAGATAACTAAATATAATAAAAATTAAAAATAGTTCTTGCTGTTTCAGATACCATGAACGCTTCAGAAGAAACCTTTGCCAACATGTGCAATTGAGTAAACTAGTTAGGCAGCTATGACAAGCTACTGCAGGGCTTCACTGAATTAGGTTCTCATTCAAACAGCTCCTCAATAGGTGGATGGAAGAAGAAGGTACGCTGCTCCAAAGAAATTAAACTATCTGTGTTTCTCTGGAGATGGAGAATTATTTGATAGTTACTTAAGCACTTGGAAGACTGGGTAAGCAAGTATAAACAAATGTTTATCAAAGTTGTCTATGCAATTGTGTTTTTAAAAGATAAAATATTTTCACTATGAATGTCACTCTTCAATCACTGCGGTTTTTTTGAGATCAACAGACCTCCAGAGCTTGCATCATATCAAACCTTGGCATAATAGAAATAATTGAATGAAGGTGGACACTTCAGGCGGGCCTTGACAAATAACTATCTTGAATAAATTAAAAAAACCTGAAATGACTGCAGTAAATGTAAATGTAGTAGTTCTTCCTAGGCTTCCCTTTTAATGTTACAATTGTGTTTTCCTTTAAAGCTTACTGTGTTCCTTGTGCTTTAACAAGCTGCAAAATAAGAAATAATTCTGCCCTGTAAAGGTTAAAGTTTAAGTTTCAAAGCACAGTAATTCAGGGTGTGATACATTAGCAACAGCCTCTCCAGGTGTATCTGTATCCAGCTTCTAGTGACTCAGTTGCTTAACATGAAAACTTGAACTACGAACTAGAAAATCTGGGCATTTTCAATTTGCCAGTCGGGGGCGGCAGCAGTAATGATTTGTTTTACAAGGCATCGGAGTTCATGGAGAGGGAGAGCAAACACCAAATGAAAATACCTAACAAAAATATAACGGAAGAGTGAATGTTTTTATATACTGAAAAAGTTATGCAGCAGAATATGTCACAATGGTGAAATACACTGCCATACAAGAAATCTCTTATTCCAAAGCTTTGCAAAAAAAAAAAAAAAAAAAAAATCCTGTTTTTTTAAGCTTCCAAATTTCCAATGTAAAGTGAAAGCTCTTTGTACCTAGAAGACCAGGTAGGTACTGTGTCTATATGGGACAACAAAAGTTCTAAGACTGTCCCTGATAATATATATTTCCCCTTTGGTCCATATAAGAATCTTTAAACACTTAGAATGGAATCATAGAATCACTTCGGTTGGAAAAGACCTTTAAAATCATTGACTCCAACTGTTAACCTAACACTGCCAAGTCCACCACTGAACCACGTCCCTAAGCACCACATCTACACGTCTTTTAGATACCTCCAGGGATGGTGACTCAACCAGTTCTCCGGACAGTCTGTTCCAATGCTTGACAACCCTTTCAGTGAAGAATTTTTTCCAATCTAAACCTCCCCTCGCACAACTTGAAGCTATTTCCTCTTGCCCTACCACTTGTTACTTGGAAGAAGGGACCAACACCCACTTCGCTATAACCTCAAGTAGTTGTAGAGAGCAGTAAGGTCTCCCCTCAGGCTCTTTTTCTTCAGGCTAAACAAGCTCAGTCCCCTCAGCCACTCCTCATCAGATTTGTGCTCTGGAGCCTTAATCAGCTTTGTTGCCCTTCTCTGGACACGCTCCAGCACCTCAATGTCTTTCTTGTAGCGAGGGGCCCAAAACTGGACACAGTATTTGAGGTGCGGCCTCACCAGTGCCGAGTACAGGGGGACAATCACTTCCTTACTCCCACAAATCATTTTCTTACCAGTCTAATGGCATAAAGTACTTAAGAAGGAAACCTGAACTAGCAGATGTACATGAAGAGGAAAGCACAGGTTTCATACAAAGTAGTTATCTGCATTTCAGTTGAGCCCGTGTTCTACCCACTGATAGCATTTTCTGTGTGTAACGTTACACGTGTGTAACGGGCACATGATGTAATTCTGAAAAAGTGTTCCTGCGTGGTTGAGCAGTGTTTCATAAAGACTGCAATTTCCAGAGTACTAGTATTGAAACGCGAAATGCTTTACTATTGATGAATCACCTAGATAAAAGGACAACCAGATAAGAAAATAGATCACATATGATGGGAAACCTCTTGTAACTTCTGATTAAGCGGTGCCCCCTCCAATGCTATCTCCCTTAACTGATTAAAAGAGCAGGAATATCTATTAATTTAGTGCTCAGGCAGAGCTTCTTATAATCATTCTCTTAGTCACTGTTGTGGTAGCCATCACTGAAGTACAGAGGTCACAAAATGTCAAAGTCTTTTTTTCCTGAGATTTCCTGCAAGTTAAGGTCCATGCAACTGTATTGGGGAAAAAAAGATTAGTTGCTGTGAGAGGCACAGGCTGAAATTTTCCATTTCATCTGTGAGTTCTTAGTAAACTTTTGCAGCTAAACAGCTTAAGAACAACACCTTATAAAATTTACTGTGAACATGCTACCAGAATGAAAAAAAAAGAAGGCTGCTGCAGAACTCTGGCCATTGAAAACAAAATCACAATTAGTAGTCTCCCGGAGGAGCTATGAAGATTCACACCGACTGAGGATCTGGCCTTGGCCATTGGCCGGAAAGGCTGAGTTGAAGCCAGCAGCACTTCCCAGTCAGTTCTGCCTGGTCCCTGTGAGTTCATTTTGTTAATTTTAACCTAAGAAGAAGAATTAATATTAATTCGTTTTAAAGATGTCACATTTTGCAGTCTTAGCTGCAAGGTTACACTTTCCCACTTTCACAAATGGTAATATCCTTTGGCATAACATCCTCTTTATTCTCAAAAACTAGCAAAAGCAGTAACATTACTTCTTACTTTCTTGAACAGATGCCCAGCGAGGCTGTATAAGCACAAAACTACTAGTTTGGAAAACAATATATCTTAAAGCAGAGGGATTTTGCATTTGGGTTAATCATTATAGTATAGATTTATTTTGCAAAGAGACACCTTTACCTGAATTCTCTGGTTATTCTGGACTATTCTGTTCATGCTAAACAACTGTAAAATCACTTATCTGTCTTTAAAGCCAATTTTGGGGGATAAAAAAAAAAAGCGGTTTTTTTCAGTGACAAGAAGTGGTTGATTCATACAGTGAACACGTTTAAATTTAATTCTTTTCCAAGGAGCTGAAAAGATTGCAAATTTTGATCTTCCAAATTTTTATTACTATGCACTAGTTTAAAATACTTTAAACATAAAAGCACCAAAACCTCTACCATGTGAAAATTAGAAACAAAACCATGCATACCTTCTATCCTATGAATCTGAAAACGTTAATCTATCAGTGTCAGCCTTTGAGATTCCCCATCACTGACTCACTTTAAGTTCTCATGAATAGTCTACAACGAGAAATCCTAGCTCTTGGGTAGAAAAGAATCACAAATTCATTTATGATTCATTCTGAAAATGAGATGATAAAACAGAAAAACTCTCGTATGGTATTTAAGAGTCCTTATCACCAGGAAGAGCAGACAAATGTCATGGGAAAAAGGATGGATTATGAGAGGCAGGACATAACTTTAACTGAAAAGGTTGAAAAGCTAAGAAAATTACTGGCCTTCCCTCTTGCATAGCATACATTTTGCTAGTTCCACATAACGCTTCCTATTTGCTCACATGTCCAAGGCCCTTTCCAGTAAGAATCAAGTACTGTGGCATGTACTCTAGTTCTTCATCCAGGATGGAGGCAAGATAGAGCCAAGGAGAGCACCAGATGCTGTGAAACATTCCCTACAGTTTGGATGTACTTCCTGAAGGTTGCGGAAGCACCTGAATAATTGCAGCACCTTCCGTAGGGAACAGAGTCTGGAAATCTGTACAGGCATAAGGAGTATGTCAGAAGCACCAAGAGGAATTAAAAGAAATTAATTACCTCTCCCTGATACTCTGATGCTCTTTACTTGATCTATACACAACCTAACATTTAAGCTGTCAAACTGCCTTTTAGAGCAGGCATTCAGAGCTGGTAATTCATGTAAACTTCAATAATTCATGCTTGCTGATTTGATTTTTAAAGCACCTTTCTCCTTATTTAAACAAACCTTCATTTAGAAAAACAGTACCAGTTTTTTAGTTCTTACACACAGACAGTTACTTTAGAGCAGTGGGAATCTTCTGAACATGAACACTAAAAGGTGACGGACTATGTTTTGCTTTAAAAGCCCTCAGGTATTCTATGACCCCAAAGATCTGATCTTGTGTAAAAGGAAGACATTGTGGCAAAATCTGAGTGAGTTTTGTCCAGAGGCCAAGTAGGAGAAAATTCCAAACAAAATAAAACAAAACAAAACAAAAAACACACACACACACCCTTCCCAGCTATTGCACCTATTATTACCAGGCCCTCAGAAAGCAAAAGGAAAAAACAAAAAAAGAGCCTGGAAGCATGTTAAAACACTAGGTGATACCTTTGGGAGGCTTTGGTTTTGATTTTGTTAAACCATTATCTCAAAACGAAAAAGTCCAGGACTTTGACTGCCTGATCACAGCAGGTATTTCCAAGTCTCAGAATCTTATCTTTTTCTTCCAAAAGATATTGGGTTTTTTCAATTCAAAATGTTTTGCAATTTGTCAAAATAAAATATCATCACACCTGTTTAAAACTACATAAATTCAAAAAGATAGCATTCATATCTGCACTGATTGATGAGTATATAATCTTCTTCCTCAGAAGCATTCAGGAATCAAAACCACATGCCACGGGCTACAATTGTGTCATCTCTCATAAAAATAAGAATGACCATGAGTGTTTAGGGAGATCTTAAGGGGAAAAAACCCACCACATGTTTCACAGTTCTGGGAATTTGTGACAGGCAGAAACTTCTGATGCCTTACCCTGTGGCTGAAATGGATTTACGACCAGCGGAGCTTCAATTTGCTTCCAAATGAATAGGATTAATTAGTTCCTGATGCAACAGAAAACATATACTCCCATATATGATTATTTGTAAAAAAAATGCATTCATTTGGTTGATACATTCTCACACACACTCAGAAAAAACCCAAACCCTCAGGAGAGGAAAATATTCTGAGAGTTTCAGCATGCTGTGCTGTGTCTTCACTGTTCCATTGGGCAAAGGGCCAGAGCTATTGCCACAGAGACAGCTGGGATTTTGGCCCTTAAAACAACTAGATGGTTCTTGTACTACTCAATGGTCTCAAGGTGGAAACAGCTCCACTCTACAGACAGTAGTAAGCGGGCGCCAGGAACTGGGAACACCTGACTTGGCTCTTTTTTGCTTTGCTATGCCCTTAGCTGTTTTATTTCCCTCTACTTCTGCAAGCTTACAGAAGTTGGCCTTATATGACAGGCAACTGTATGTAAAAAGAGGATATTGTCTTTCTCATGTTTTCTTCACAAATGAGACTTCAAATAGTCTGTGACAAAGGAAGGTTAGGAAATACACAGATATAAAGATACAGATATAGATATAAAGCTTCCTGGAATTTCACATTTTAAAATCTGTATATGCCATGTATCTGTTACAGTTTCTTAGCAAACTGAAAGAAATGAGTACTTACTGTCAGTCCTTGTTCTCCTGGTTTTCCTGGCTCACCCTTAAAATATAAAAAAGAAGAGTGTATAATTTCAGTAGCACGTCTTGAATTCAGTTTTCTACCTAATAATAAAGTATCTTAAAAGTCCATTCTTAAACAGGTATGGCAGCTGACTGCACATTAAATGTATTACTTCTTTGCTTTTTAAACTAGTAGGCCAAATCTCAGACATTTTAAGAGGCAAAGTACTATTTCACAATCATGTAATTGTATAGTTCTCAAGCCAACAGTTAAGTATTGGTGTCCTGACTCTGTCCCTTGATTCCGAACATAATATTCCATTCCAGTCAGTGGTGCTAATGGACACAGAGAAAGGTTATTTTCACATATGTGCCGAATGTAACTGCTTACATATTCCAAAACTACTGCTCTGTGTCATCACCTCAGTCAGCAGGCATAACTTAACATTACAAATTACCATGTTCCATAAACCCATGAATATTGGTATTTTGAAACCATGCAGTAATTACTCAGCTGTTAAATACCTGGATTGGCTTTCAAAATGGTAACTCATCATTTTTCCAATGTATTCTCTTTCTGTGGGCACAGCTCTACATAAAATCAGAATCTACCTTCTCCCCTTTCTTCCCATATGAACACATACCACTGTCTGTAGAGACAGTAAAACATATCAGTTGTACAATACGGGCTAAAAATACCCATCCAAAAAACAGAGTTCCTATCATTTCAGTGATCTGGTTTATAGATCACTCTCCTGTAAAACCAACAGAGCACTTGTCATAAAAGAAAACCTGTCAAAAAACTGATGAGAACTGTTCTGATGCTGCTGTTCTTGGCAACTAAAAAGAACCAGAACTGCTTCTTTGGGTGTATGCACATTGCATTTAGAAGCAAACACGTAGCATCTGCAAACGCACCTAGATATTCAGAAGACAGAAACCACACAGACACAGGTTTCTGATGGCTAATTACCCAAGCTTGTTGGACTTTTCAGGTCATTGTGAAGCCTTGCTAACTCACGTATACAGCAACCACACAGCCTGAAGTGAGCATCAAGACATCCCCACAAATGTTGGGAAATAATGGTGAAATAATTTCAAGAGTTTGTATCATATTCTATTCTTATTACCAGCAAAAAATCCTCCTTCTTCTTTTACTACTTCTTGGAGGTGTTAAAGTTTCAAAGTCTTTGTGCTGGTGTCTGTGTGATGCAAAGGGAAGGCACATATTCTAGGTATCACTTTGTAGGGAGGCAATTACGCTTTGGTTTCAACATGTTCTTCTGTTGACATCCAAATAAAGGCTTAGCAGAGGGATGGACAACCCTCTCTCACACCTCTACTCTTCCTTGGTTCTCTCTCTGCTGGCAATAGGCCCAACAGCACTTCCCTAACATTTCTACCTCCTTAGCTCTAGCGATTTTCTGCCTGAGAAACCAACACATTCTCATCTCTGGAAGCTTTAAGTATCTGCAACAGGATGCACACTTCTGGGATGCAAAGCGATCATGACACAGATGGAGACGTGTGGGCACAGATGGAGATGTGTTGGCACAGATGGAGACGTGTGGGCACACAGGCTGCTCCTCAATCCTGCAATACTGTGGGAGAGAAGTAATCGTGATTGCTCCGTGTACCTTGCTACCTCGGCTGCCTCACTTTCTCAGGATACAAAGCAAGTGTATGGGCATGGGGGAAAGCAAGGGCCCAAACATCATCTTATGGCTCTGGTGATTGAGGAGGACAGGCTGGAAGAGAAGCCCCTGCTTTGCTTAGCACTGCAAAAGAGTGCCTTCTAACTGCCTTCTAATGGTGGTTGGCCATTGTAAGGACCATCCTATAGCTGTGTGATGCTGCAGTGTCTCTACTCATAACACGGTGCGGCTATTTTTTTGTTGTCAGCTCTTTAGCTCAAAGGTCCATGCAAGCCTTTTAAAAAGAAAGTTCTCACTACCTCTCAGCTAAGTTTCCCTTTACAGGCTCTCCTGCTTGACTGTATATCACATAGCCATGGAGGAAGAAGCCTTTTGAGGATCAGCAACATTAACCTGAGGGTACAGGACAGTAGGAAGGAGCAGGATGGTAACAACAGTCAGCAATCCAGATGATTTCTATCTGAGTGCTTGTTTGTATCTGATTCTAAAGCAGTATTATGAACTGACTTTCCATAATGCTATAGGTCTTAAGATAGCCACAGCTTAAAAATCTATAAAAAGAAACTCTCCCTTGCCATCTAAAGTCAAAATCACCACAGAACTATTATGAAATGGAATGATCTCATTGCATAAAATGCATTACTTTCCTGTTATGACAAACACTAATGTTCCCTTTGCTAAGAAGCACAAAACCCCAAGCAACACACAGTCGCGCCGCAGTCAGCAACACCAGCTGATTCTCCCAGCCTCTTCTACGCAGGTTATAAAAACGGTATCACTGCGGCCAGAAATGGCCCCTGGTTTCAGTCTCACCCTCACTACATCAAACCAGAAGCCACTCTGCTGACCGCAGTCCATCTCACCGCATCAGAAGGGCACAAGTGAGGCCCACATGAGGCCCAAAGCCTGAGGTGCTCCAGGACCAGGAAGAAACGAGGAGGTGGCCAAAGTAAAGCATTGCAATGGAAGCCATAAGACTCTGAATGGCATTTCATAACCTCAAGCTAGAACTTATAGGCAATAATGGTAAAAAAAAAAACAACCCAAACCCCAAACGACAACAACAATAAAAGCAACCCCAGAGAACTACAGGCCAAGCCTTGCTGGATTTTCACAGGAAATTTTAGCAGGAGCCTTACTACTATCATTGTATTATATCATATTTGTACAGTTAATACAATTTCAGATGAGGAAAACTGAATAGGGCCAGAACAGGAGCACAGATATTTTCTTCCCTGGTTTTATCTAAAAACGGGCCTGCAGGCAAATTTTATGCCTTCCTGCCCTGGCCCCACAAAATGAGCTCTGCTTTTTCTTCAAAAAACCTGTTTCTGTTTCCAGCGCTGGTCCTCACCTTGCTAGTTCCCTACGTGTCCTCTTGGCCGTGATCTTTACTTATCAAGGGGGTGCATGTCTGTGTGTGGGGGGGGTTGCATCTGTACACGTGGCATGTCAGTTGTCGTGTCTCCTTCCTGCCTGTGACTCCATTTCCAAACTGATAAGGCAGTGGCATTCGTGACGAAAAGAGAGGTATTTCTTTCAAAAGAATTAAAATTAAGGAGGCTACAAAATACAAAACCAAAACCATACTCATACTTTGCTAAAAAAAAAGAAAGAAAAAAGAAAAAAAAAGCCTGTGTTTTATGCATCTGCTTAAAAACTGTGTAGTCATCAGGTCACGAAGTGCCAAGGGCAGTGGGTCTGATCCTGTGCCTAAAACAAACAAGAGGCAATATACTGGATTCTGCTGGTTGTTCTAATGAAATATGGGGGACGAGCCAAAGAAAATGGTTCTGTTCTACTTGTGTAAAGATGGCAGAATCCGACTGCAAAATTCATCATACTTCAGGCAGCATTTAGCAGTTTCTTGCTTTAATTCCATGATTTCTGAGGCTAAATCATTAAGAAGCGAGAAGTCAAGCCCAGCCACTCTACAACGTCTCAAATTCAGCTTTATCTCAACGTTTGAGTAGAAACATTTGCCAGTTGTGGAACAGGGCAGACCCTCCTCATGTAGCTATTAAACATCAATGAGCAACTGAGAAACCTTAGAATGTGTGGGGAAACAAGTGGGAGGCAAGGAACCTAGGTGTTACTCTTGGCCCTGCTAGGAACTTGCTCTGTGTGTGGGGGACTTCAGGTACACCATGAAATCTTCCTGTGGTTCCACTTCCACGTGTCTTACTTGCCAATCTTACCTCAGAAAACTTCTTTGAAACTGAGCTGGCACACACTTGAGAGGAATTTGGATACCGCGACAGCAACAGACTAACTTACTGGTATGCCAGGCATCCCACGAGGACCATCTTTGCCGGTATCTCCTGGGGGACCTCTGGGTCCTGGTGGCCCTGGAGGCCCAGGGGGGCCAGCTTGTCCTTGGTCCCCCTAAATTAATGAAAAAACTCATCAGAAGTTTGCTTTACAGGCATCAACCACACAAAAAGACATCGATTTACCCAGAAAGACTGAAAGACTGGCTGGAAGAAGCGGTCATGAGTTGGACACTGGCTTCTTCACCGCTTATGGCAGAGACTGCACTTTGCCTTGAAGACCAAGGGCTTGTATCTGTCCAGTGCGATCAGCTACAGAGCAGAAGGCTCAAATTCTAAACCGCTTGTCCTACCACAGGACGTAAGCCAAAATTTGGGGTAGCCTTGCAATATTTTACTCATACAGTTTTCCAGAGCAAGTAACTGTTTTCAATAACCAGCTGTTCGCTTCACAATTGGCATAATCATAACAAAGATAAGGTAAAAAAGAGGTCACATGCGAGAATATACAGTTTGCACAGCAATTTTCCAAGCCCATCAATGATGCAGGCATGGATTTCAAAAATGAGCATGGAAAATAACTGCTTTTCCACAAAGTTCTACATAATTTTTCATCTGTTTGGAGGAGTTGTTTTATAGTGACAATCAGCCAACTCCTATAATGACTTAAACCTATTAATTTGTAAAAGCCAATTGTCAAGAGAGCTGCCAAAACATCTTACCTTCCCCTTTAAAAAAACAAGACACCAAGTCTGGTGCTCAAGTTGTTAAATTTCCAGCACACCACTGCAAACCGCTGGAAAAAAGTTGACTGCATCTTAAACATGGATCATTTAGCAAAGCTACCCATAGCCTTTTAATTGTTAATATCATTAACATTTTCAAATGAACAACCTGCGATAAGAAGGCATTTGACCAAAAAAGTACAGCAAAGAGTAAACTGAATGTAAAGAAGAACCCGATTCCAGTGAGATGAAGCACTACCTTAATGAGGCGGCGTTTAATGAGCTGCTGATCAGCAGAGAGAAACCCATGATTGATTTTAGGAAACACCATCTGATCAGGCAGGTGAGGTCAAAAGTTGAAGATCAGAGATGACAGAATTGAAGAATAGACATCAGAAGGCCCGAGAAAGAAATAAAGACATAGTCATTAGATTTGTAATAGCTAAAATAATATAAACCGGTGCTTCTGCCTGACAGAAACTGTGCATTTTCTTGGGAAGAAATTGACCTCGAATGTACAGGACACACTGCTTCATGAATTAATCAGATACAATGAATTAACTGTGTAACTTTTTTCTCTTCAGATTCCAAGTGAGCATTCTTCATTTGTATTAATTTTTTCATTACCCAGGCCCTAAAAATCAGTATTTTTATACGCTGTTCCTTCAGCAAAGCTTCTAGAGACAAAGCACCAGTTCAACTTTCAGTCAGATTTTCTAACCAGCATATTGTGCCATGAAGAATGGTGTCATTTTAACAAGGACTGTAGTTCCAGCTTTACCAGATTGCTTCAATCCTTCCTGCTTAATTTGCAAACGCACTTTGAAAAAATCTGTATCTACAGATTAAACCTCTGATACCCAACACAAATAGCTGACTCTATATGTAACCAGTATAGAGTTCACTGACATCTTCCACACTCCTGTATGCCTCACGGACCAGAGCTACAGACAAATCTCATCTGAAAATAAAATGCTGACCCAAGATCCCACGGAATGTGGGTGCTGCCGGGGTTAACACCATACACAGTTGTAGATTTGATCCCATGCTCTGTATCAGGAGTACTTATAGCAATGTAAAGGCAGTGAGGGTTGACTTAGGTCCACCGTAAGGATTCATTGGTGTCCCGTGGTGCAAACAATTTTTCATGTGCACTTTTATGCTGATACAGAGAGACCTGACTGAACAGGTACATGTCAGCCACAAACCTTGACGGTGAGGATCTGATTACTGTGCAGAGCAGCGACTGTGGGGAAGCCTGGCAGACCCTAGGGACACAGCATAACATAGTACCAAAACAGCACAACACAAACATCACAGAGACAATTTACTAACAGACAAACGGAACGAACACTATGTTTAGTATACCCCACATTACCTACTGATGGGAAACAGCCTCTCTGTCATATGGGAAACAGAGTTAGCTTTGCACTGCACTGCAGATGCAGGCTCTTACTTTACAACTAGAATATCTAGAGATTTTAGAAGAAGCAGTCCCATGGAGGTGACTTTCCTTAAAATTACAATAAATTTGACAGTTGTTAGACTACCAGCCAGCTGATGACTGAGCCATTTTCAATTCAAATGTGCTACAGCACTTCAAGAGAGCTACGTAGAAAGCTTTGATTCCGGATTGCTGCAGAGCTTGGCAGCAGTGACGGTGGATTTTGAAGCGCTTTGTATAATTGTATGTATAATTTGTATAATCCCGCTCCTCACGTTCTGTTTAACATATGACATTCAGCACATAAACTGGTAGTACGTACACAATTATAAACACTGAACAACAATCTACTGCTAGATCTTGGGTAGTCCAGAATGGCCAAGGTCAACGTTTCCAAGACACATAGCAGCATTTTCATATCCAGGGCAGAATTTTTCCCCTCAAGCGCTTTGTGCTGCATATGGTTTCTCATATCCTACTCTACCAACACGTGCAGAAAAAAAGAAGAGTGTGGCGATTGTGGCCTGCTGTGACAATACAAGGAGTGAATTTTGCTCTCGGTTCAACACTTTTCTTGTGCTGCCTTGTAGGGTGCAAATTAGACCTTCTGATAAAGCTGAAACCTCACAGAAGGAAATCCCCAAGTCTTCTCCCTGCCTTTAGCATAGCGCACTGTCTGAAGCACAGGCTTATTCAATGGCTGAGAGACATCAGGCTGAGGAACATAGAGTAAAATACAGTCTAGCAGCTCCAAGCCCCCTACATGCATGCACGCACACATGCCACCTCTATGAGGTGGAGCTGGTAGCACAGCCGCTCTGTATGTGGCCCTGGAGTACGTGGCAGCAGCAAGGCTGCAGCTTGGCATCTCCAAAAGGGAGGGCTGTGCCTGGCTCTGGCTGCCGGACGAGGTGGCTTCCAAGAAGTCCAGTGTGAAGTCTCTGCTGGGGCAACACATGTTGCCACAGTGCCCGAGCCCTTTGCAGCCCAGCTGGCCTGGTGGAAAGCACCAACAGGCAACAGCGGCCTGCCAAGGTCTTCTCAACTGCAGCAGATTACTTTAACATGGCAAATACTTTCCCTATTCACCTCCAGGAGCAATCACATCAGTGATCCTCTGGATCAAAAAGACTGCACCGGTCTTGACAAAAAAACGGCTCAGCAACTTTCTGATGCGTACATGTCCTTCACTAGCACCTCTGAGGTGCATTTATTCCTGTTGTTCCTCCACCCGTGAGAGGAGGAAGCGGAGACTCTGTGAGGGGATCCCATAAAGCCGGTGGCAGTTTTGCCAGCCTTCCCACTTCGTTCTGACAAACCGTGGTGTGGCTGACTGCATTGCTCAGTGACCTGAAATCTCCTCTTTAGAAACAAATAAAACAAAACCAAAAAAGGATAAAACTCCAAACATTTAAAGAAACTCACTCCTGAGACACTGCTAAGACTGGAATGATACATCATTTAGAAAACAGATGTATCAAATTTGCATTTATCTTATTATGGAATATAAGTTAAAGAAGTTATTAGATGGTAATGTGCCAGAATCTTTACATCTGTGACTCATTAGCCCTGCTGTGCACATGGTCCCTTCTCTTCTAGATAAAACTACAATACCCATGTAATGGAAATGAGTACAAACAAGAAACCTACAAAAGAACTAAAATCTGAATAGCAAGCAATAAACTTTAAATGTCATTTATTAAAAAAAGGGATAAAGAGAAAATCTTTTAACAACTTCACTTTTACCCATCAGCCTTTAGGATTACAGCACAGTAATTTTCAGTTACCTCTAAATGTAGCATATTTGCAATTTGACATTTTACAAGGTGGAAACTCAAAACTCATATTAGGTTTGGTTTCATCTTGAACACGGAGAGCTGAGCATTAATTAAGAAAGGAGTTTAGTAAGAAAAGGTACTGGTTTGCCAAGAAAGACTTTTTTTTTTTTTTCCTTGAGAAGAAATGAAAGAATTCTGAAAGTTTTGTGTAGCTCCACACAAAAACATTTATGTAGAGCACTTCACAGCCCAGCCCTAGTGCTCTCAATGCCTCCCAACACCACACAGACAAGTTCAAGAGTAGCTAGCAGTACTGCAGCTTTCTGCCTATATATATATATATACATATAACACATAAGAAAAAGGGACGACTCCATTCTTCCATCATCAGCTTAGTAACTTCTTTCAGCTTGTTCCCAAGAAGGACAAAGTTTTCTTTCCTTTGCCCAAAGCAGGCATAATCTCAGACCTAATGGTCAGAGACACGCAATGCCAGCTTGGACCTGGATCATCTCCCCGTAAGTAACACACATATTTAGAGAGAGCCAAAAACACGGGGATATTAAATGGAACCCAGCAAAGAAACTATAATGGGTACATAGTTTTCGTATGCGTGGGACGCTTTAGAAGGCATCGCATCTTCTGGCATCCACGAAAGATAATGTTGGCACACGATGAGCTTCTAAAAAGGCATAAAAAGAGCTATCCTTCCCACAAAATGAGTTCTCTTCCTTTCCTGTCACTCTGCTATAAATATAGCCACAAATATCCCCTAGATCTGTTTTATTTTTTCTCTATCTAAAGCTGTTCTCAACGATGGATTCAAAGTTACTCAATTTTCTCTTTATTTGGTTTGATTCTTGAACTGCACATAGGAAGGGCTCTTCTTCTACACCCTGGGAGGCCCCCACAGAATACAAAACACTACAGTGATCAACAGCGACCACTGGCCCACTAAATTCCTCTGCTGACAGCAACTCAAGCTCACCCTGAATTGCTAGCTGGTTACAATTTCTAAATTAGCACATTTGTTGCATGCCTTGCTGCAATTTTTGCTCAAATGCCAAGCAAAACATGATGCTTGGTGGAGGCTAATAAACATGTGATCACAGAATGTAGGATCCTGCTCACCTACCTGGAAATGTAGATAAAGCCTACTCGTCCCCATACAATGGCTACAGAGAAAACCAAAGGATGCCAGAACATCATATTATTCCCTCTGTCTGATTTTTTACTTAGATTAAATAGTTTTCCTGTTACATCCATCACAGCCTCCAAAGACGTAATTTACACTAGCAGTCCCAGATTTTTCACAGTACGTTCAGTGTATTCACAGTGCATTGGCCTACATGAGGCCGATATTAGAAGGTCGTCATAACCTTGTCATATGGCAAGCATAATAACATTAAGTAACAGCATTACCGGTTTTACACTATGCTGCGTACACTCCATTTTTACTATACTGACACAGTCCTCCTTAGGATTTTCCTTCTGACCTGCCAATAAACCCAAGCTGCACAAGCTTACGTGTTCCTGCGAAGACATGGTAAATGAGACAGGAATTACCACCTGCTGTTCACTTGCACTTCCTAAGGTTACAGCCAGCTGCTGCTATTTCACATCAAATCACACAGGCTTCAAGCCAGAGTGATCCTGACACTCTTTATGGCTGCTTTACCTTCCCCCAACACCACCTCCAGTTCTAATTAATCCCTCAGACCAAGTGCCAGTCCTGCAGCTAATTATTGTACCTGCCCTGGGGAATACAGTGTTCGGTATCACCCTGTATGGTGCCATGGACTCCCAGCAGGAGCTCTTTTATATAATCCCTTTTATCATAACTGCTGCTTTCTCCATCAGCAGATCTGCTAACTAAAACAGTGCACCACAACAAGCCAAGGATCCAAGAATTTCTTTTCACTTAGGCAATCATTCCGCAAAGAGTTTTAATTTGAATACACTATGTAATGATTCAGACTTTGTATTAAAATAATAAAAGTGTAATGCTTAAGAAATAACACAAACAGATCATTACAAAAGTGTTATTTTCTGTAATGACCTCTGTATTTTCACAGTAAACTCTATCTGACGCCGCACTCAAAATGAACAAAACTGGAAAAAGCCAGCATTTCTCTATTTTGGTCCTAGTATTAGACGAATTTTCAGTGAGGCAAATCTCTTTTCCACACAACTCAGCTACGAATTCTGATGAGTGATCACCATCTGACCTGCACAAAATACCCTTCCTGAAGGTAAACCTATCACTCTCACTGAAACTGATGGTAGGCACCCAGTTAACTTCCAGAGAAGTTGGTCCTCCCTCAAACCAAATTGTTTCTCCCAGCAAAAATATTCTGTCCTGGCTTATGTTGCTCTTAAAATTTTATACCCAACTAGAGTTATGTGACATAAGTAAGTGGTTCAAGCCACTTCTATGATATTGATTAGGAGTGGATGAAATATTTTTAAAGAGTTGTTTTGGATCAAAGTGCTCTAACTCAAGTGCTCAGTATTGCAGCACTTCTGTAGGACAGCTGTGGTTTGAGATAAAACGGCTACATGATGTTTTCTCCGTCACAGGACAGGGCTGTAGGAAAAGGAACAGGATGTACACAGACTTCCTTCCTCGCCATTCCTCCAGCATTACTAAAAAGGGGCAAGATGCAAACCAACTGGTGGTGAGTGAAGAAATGCACTGCCTAGCTCTTAAGACAGGAATGACAACATCCTCATCTTGGGAGCAGGTATGTGGCACTCTCTCTAGAGTGTCACAGCTGTTCTGCATTCCCCAGGGGAACCTCAGGAGCTGAACATCAAAGGCATAGCTTGGCCCTGGAGAGTCATCCAAAGCCAAAAGGCCATGGAAAGGCGGCACATCTCAAGTCTGAGTGTGCCAGTGCTTCAGACACAAGTTGGCAGCCAGCAAATCTGAGTTCTTTCCTACCCTCTTCTAGTTACAGAGCTCCCAGTTACCTTGCTCCAGTTTGTTACCCTACTTTCAGCTTAACGGAGAAAAACCTAGGAGCCACAACAGCCTAATACTAGTGAAGCAGAACAGATAATTAGTCCCAGGAATGGAGTAGGTAAATTCCCCTGTTGCCTTTCGGCAGATAAGGAAACAAAGTCTCAGAAGTTAAATTAACTGCTCACAGACAATTTGGCATTAAACCAGACATCCGGCAGTTTTTGTCAATGATGCTGCTTCAGTGAAAGTTACATTAACCGAAGGAATCATGAACAGTTTTTTAGCCTTCTTATTGTGGCACACTAGGGGTATAGTTTGAAACAGTGATTAGATGTAGTTTATAACTTGAACTATAATTTGCTTTACACAGGACAATTAACAACAGAATAAACAACTATGTGGGCAGTCGTACTGTTAAAGCATGAATTTAAAGCAGTACTGCGTTTGTACTGTATGTTTGAAGTAACACATGGTAAACCGGAAAATATGCTTTTCTACACACGTAAGAATATCACTTAAGGGAATAACATCACTATATCACCACCTTTACTGCAGCTTTTGACAGCATATTCATATAAATGAAATCAAAGAGTATTTAATCAGAAAAGAAAAAGCCGGGCACAAGGCTAATTTATGCTAATGAAAGCTACACAGTCCTTCTATTAAGGCAGATAAAATTCATGAGCAGTATTTATAGAAGAAATTAATAGAAAACTTAGTAGGATATAATCAAACATCAAGGACAGTCCTGGAAGGAATTCACTGAATACGTTTAAATTATGTAAAATTATATTTAACATAAGACTCCAACTATAATACCAAACCATTTTTGTTTTGACAAGAGGTTGAATGAGGATAAAAATTAGAAGCATGCACTGTTTGGGAACAAAACTTCCTATTACATCACTGATTTACCAACATCTGCTACAGTTTGCAATGCCTCCAAAAAATGGAGTCTTGCTTTTGGTGAAGGCAAGAACTCAGATTAATTTATATACTACCATCTATTTTGTGAAGCAAATATGTTCCTTTCTCAAAAAAAAAACAACTGTTCTTTTCTTAAAAAAAAAAAGGGTCCACTTTTGAATAAATATAATACAGAATAAGATGACTTTAAAAGAGGGTGAAAAGTTAATGATCACGGTTTAATCATCACTCAATAAGTAGTATTTTCTGATTTATGAATGAGGTACTGATTCTAATGACATGAATATAGGTTTTAGATTTATTGCCAGTAGGAGCAGGAAAAGTCCCAAAAAATTTATATAAATAAAATATATATTTCCTTAGAAATATTTATATATATAAAATATATAGTATATAATATTATATATATATAAAATATTTATATAAATAAAATATATGTTTCCTTAGAAACATATTAACTAATAATGGACACATATTCAAACCAGACTTTTTAAAATTTTCTTAAAAAACAATGAGGTCAAAACCTATTGCTTGGATATATTTAGTTTCCCTTTGATATGGGACAGTTTATAAAAGTTGTATATATAATGCAACAAATGAAACAATATTTCATTTAAAAAGGTTATTACATGTATAGATACATTTTTGTATTTAGTTATTTCAGCAAATAGACTGCTGCCAGGACCATTTCTGTCAATATCAGATAATTTTAAAATATTTTCCCAGCACAGAAGTGTAGAACCTGCAAAATTTATATTGTAAAACAATGATTTCTCTCTAGCTGGCAGCAAATAAGAAGCAAATGTATTAAAAATAAACAGGGAAGAGGAAAGAGTTAAATAGAAAAGAACATTATATCACTACCCAAACCTAACTGTTTTAACAATACACAAGGAACCTTTCTAATCTTCAAGTCAATAAAGGTTAACACAATAAAATAAACTTCTGAGTACCTTTCTTTTCTAGAACTTAATCTCTTCTGCTGAAGATATTTTAGAGACGTTATCAGTTCTCTGCAGACCCAGCTGCTGGGAAAATTTACTTAAACATACCAAAAGGAGAAAATAATTTTATGGAAATACTTATGTATGGCTTCTGGGTGGTTTCTCATCGTACCTAGACCAAAACCAATTTAAAGGCAGCTGCTAGCTGATGATTTCTAGACCTGATAAGCAGGCAATCTCTCACGTATCTGAACCAAAGGACAGAAGATATTTATTATGTCATTTACAGAAGGATGGGAACAGACTGATTAAGACACTCAGTACTAGCTGTTCCATTCCCAAACATTCACCTTTGAAGAACTATTACCATTAATCAGGGTACAATCTCTACTTGGACAATATATCCTTTGCAATCCAACCATTACGAAATCTTCAAAGGCTGAGCAACTGGAACTGAGCAGTGTACTGACATCAGCATTTATTCTAAGAGTCCACAGGCTAGAACTTATCACTTTTAATTTTGTCATGGCTCAGTACAATAACGCAAATCTCCATGGACATGTCATGAAGCCATGTCCTCTGCAAAAATAAAAGCATTCAAAAGATTTACTAACATTACTGTTTCTTACACTGGTGTTGAGGAAAGCTAGTTCTGCATTTGACCTAAATGTTTAGTCTACCAGAACTTCAGAGTAACAAAGAGAGATCTGATATAAAAATATATAAAGAGATCAAAAAGAGCATTTCTTCAAATGGACTTTCGAATGCGTCCACCACTAGCTTATCTGCAGTCTCATGTGACCAAAAGCTATATTAACCTGCTGTTCAAACCCACACTCAGGGCATGAATTTTGACATCACCCACACTACCGGAATGTAGTTTTGGCTCACATTTTCTACAGGCAGTATGGAATTAAGTAGATTAAGCCACTTGGCATTATGAACTAGAGCCCTTATGCCATCTCTGTGTGATGGTGGAGACTGATCAGCAGATTACTTCTGAATACTTAAGAAAACCCCTGAGATTCTTTAAAAAAAGAAAAAAAAAATCAGACCAATTATTTTAAAAACAAATGTCTGATCTCTGGGCAGTACTTGCAGGGTCGGGTTCCTACTATGATATTGATTTAATGAAGATATTTGCAAGAAAACCTGAACCTCAAAGCAGTTCAGGTTCATTCAGGATGTCCAGTGACTGTGAACAAGAAGTCTTGAGATAACTGATTACCGGTTTTACAGTTTTGAAATGATTTCAGAAAGAAGGATCTCTCAAAAGTCTCAAAGTCCAAGGTGAAAACTTGGGTGGGGATAGAAAGCAACAATTCCTTGTTTTACAAATATTTCTCTTTTCATTTTAGCAGGACTTTAAAAATTTCAGGTCTCATCTTGACCTGGACAGTGTTTACATATTATTTTGTTTTCTTTTACTAATGAAAATGCCCGGAGGAAAGAAAGTAGATTTATAAGGACAAGGGTCATTTTGAAATTTCAGTATTAAAAATTACTTGGAACAATAAAAATCTTTGCAAAGCTCAATATTAGTCTCAAGCCAATATGTAAAATTATAAAACCAATGAAACTTCAGTCTCCTTATCTGTAAAGCATGAATTAACTTTGAAATGTCCATCACTTTTAGTTATTATATCCAGTCAGTCTGCAAATTTGTCAAATCCAAATGTTGATGTCATCCCGCAGTCATGTTCAGGTACAATATTTCTCTAAAATAATACAGTACGACGGCTTCTCCGAAAGCAGTTATTTTACATAGGCAGTATTGGAAAACCATGAGCAAAGTAATCAACCAGGTTTAAATGGGTTTAGTTTCATTTGGTGCATGACTGGCTTACATGTATAGTTTCCATTAATTATATTGTAAGTCCTCTGGCACAGCAAGTTGAGCAGATTCACCCTGAAGACAGTCAGCAGAAGAGAGAACTGCTGTACCATGAAACATAAAATAGTCAGAGGCACCGTAGTACTTATTACTTGTGAAATACAGAAGGCAAAAAAGGAGAAGTTGCTGTAGAACACATTCAAGTGCAATTCAAAATACCAATAATATATATATAAAATAAAGTGAAAACCAACAATACTGGCCAAATTACCTAAGTTATATATTTTAAAAAAGAGGTACGTTACTACAATACACATCGACTAAACAATCAGTGAAGGTTCAGCTAGCCCACAAGGTGCTATTCACCACATCTTCCTCCCTACTGCTGACCTTATTCAATTCCTTTTCTATATTCAGATATAGAATTCAACCTCAACTGCCATCTGCTGCTGCAGATAAAACTTTGTGATGTCCTTGATTTAGCAAAACCATAAAGCAGCCATAACCATGATTCGTATGGACCAGTGAGGACTCTACTGCCCTCCAGTAAAGGGGGCATATCTTGGCAAAGTGGGACACAACAGTCTCTGTAGAGTAGATACTCCACTGTACTCCTTGAAGGTGTTCTGCCTACAAGGTAACACTGAACAAACTTGCATCTTCTTATTGGGTATTGCCAACGCTGCCAGCCCAGGGACTGAAAGCCACACACGCTTAACCACTTTCTTACATCTCTCCAACATTTTGCCGAGATTTCTGGACCAGTGGAAGCTCTGCCACCTTTGCTTTCCCTCCAAAACTGTCCTCTGCTCTTCCATTTTAAAACTTCTCCAACATCCATAATTCCACGTTTTTATCCTCAGCTGTGTAATAGTCTTCACAATATTGTCTTTCCGTATTTATTTTTTGCTGTATCCCTCTCTGATAGCTCCATCAAATTTGCTCTCCTGCTCTGAACCGAACACTAGTTCTTTGGAATGTAAGGTGACTTAGTGCAAGCACCTACGCACAGACCTCTGACTCACGCGTTCTGCACAGAGCATCTCCTCTCCCAAGCCACGGGCACTGCTCCACTCTCCTCTTCTGCCCTCCCTCCTCACGTTCCCCACAAGGTTCTGTAGCCCAGAACCAGCCAAAATATACAGGCTGGATTGGCATCTGAGAGATACTAAATTTGCTTAGAAGTTAAAAGGAAATTTTTACATTCTTCAGAACCTTCAGTGTGAGTATTAGCTAGCCTAGATAAAACATGTTCTCATACTGTTACTCTCTGCTTCCTTTGTATTTCTTTAAACAGTTTTCCAATTCTTCTTGTTGAGTTTCAACTGAAATAATATTTAAAGCTGTTCACTAATTGGCTTCTGTCGTTATAACGTGCCCTCATATCACCAAGCGTAACAGGACACCTAATTGAACCCTGTAGGTAATACACCACCAGTAGCACCAACACCAAATTCAACTACAAAAGCATGTTGTGACTTTAGATAATCTTATTGACTACAAAAAGTAAAACAAAACAAAATAAAATAATAAAATAAAATAAAATTGCAAATTCAAAATATTTAGTACAGTTAATAGAAAAAATAAATCCATGGAACAAGCTGTTATGGAAAAATTTATAAATGTGTAACTGAAGAGAGTCACTATATCATCAGGACAATACAACCAAACATTTTCTAATGAAGCACAGATGTAAAGAAAAATGAACTGGCACGACCAATCTATCTGAACTTTCACCCCCGTATTCCTTTTTTTCCTGTTAAAATAAACATGATATTTAAAAATTAAAAAAACCTTTCTATTTCCACAACTAAACCATGTTCTGTCTAATTGTCTGGATGCATTTACAAGGTGATAATATTGTTATTATTTAAAATATTAGATACATATGTGTCAGGAAAAAGCGCTAATACGTGCATACGTGATATTTGTTTAGAATTCACTAAATACTAGATCCATCTTACATGAAATCTAGAAGTACATTTATTAGAAACCCACCAGCCCTGTGTGTTGTGGGAGCCCATGCAAGGCGTGAAAACATTGCTGGGGAAACTGAAAGGTTTGGTTAGGAAAGCCAGCTTTTATACAGCAGAGCAAAATCACTGTGAAACCTGCTGTCACCCGTAATGGAAATCGTATATTCTAATGCATTACTTACTATTGTTGCCCAAATCTTCCCAGACACTATCTGGTCATGTTCAGTATTTCTGTCCTGCAGACACTTACTTCAACATGCAGGGTAAATGCAGCTAATAAGCATAATTAGCTCAGACAGTGTATTTAATTTAGTTTTGCACTAAAGACTAATTGCCTACTCAGCGAAGGGGAAGTGTAACATTGTTTTTAAGATGCTTACCCGAGGGCCCTGATCACCTTGATCTCCCTGCAAAGTGGAAAGATGAGATGATAGGTTTAACACAGCATCTGTGTGCTACCCAGCTCTCTTACATATTCTAACATTACACTGCGTCAATACAAACGGTCTCTTTAGTTCATGCTGGGAGGGCTTTCCGTTCACCTTGCAAGTGTCACCCGGGCATCAACTCACCTTCTCGCCTTTTGGACCAGGAGGGCCCTGAAAGAAACAGAAGCAAAAATGAATTACTGATGCTGCTGAAGTCCTGGGACACAGCAAGAAAGAGGTCTGTGCCAACCTGCCATTTCTTCCTAACAAGGTATTTCCTTATCGTTTTTCACTCCAAAGCCCAGGGCTATTCCAGAAGCGGCTTCTTCACTGCAGTAATAATAGGCACTGCGTGGTTATTTCTTGAATAGTTTGCTCACCCCATGTGTTGAATCCGACCACTTAGACATGCAAAACTATGCCTGAAATGGCAAAATTTCTATTGATTGCAGCAAGGGACAACAGTTTATCTCCTATCAGATAATAAATGTGTTCTAAGACTGTAAAACTTCTTTGCAAGTGCAGCTAATAAATTCAGAGACGCATAAATCTGCCATGTATTTTGGCACCCTCCTTGGCTTAGATTGCCAAAGAAAAATGGATCAGGGAATCTAAAAGTTGTGTTTTCATTCCTATCTTTGGCAATGCTGAAGCTGATGTTTAGTCTCAAGCACACTGTTTTAGGCAAAATGGGCTCTTTGAATACCATGATTTTGCAGAAGTAATATTTACTGTTACTTACCCCCAGACCAACAGTAAGGTGACAGAATCACAAAACAGCGAGGTCCTTTCCTATTCCGTTTTTATTGAGCACCTTCCAGAAAGCTACCAGCAGGTTTCTAAACCACTAGTCTTCAGGTTAGTATCGTGTGAATAGAAATGCTAGCACTCTGCAGAGAACTGACTGTTTACACAGTGCAGACTCTACCTCCAGCTTTCTGAAAGATACACAGGTGTTTCATTACAAAGAAGGACCCGAGGTACATACGAAAACAGCTGGAAACCGAGAAGGAGCCATCCAAGCTAGCAGGGTCCACTGCCGTAACAAAAAGAGAAGGTGTGCGTGTATGTATGTGTAGGCGGTACAAGAAAAAGTTGCCACCGGCAACATAATTAGAAATAACCCAGTGCAACATAGTTGAGCTGAGCACGTCTGAACCATTTCAGAATATACACTGGTAAAAATTCATGTGGTTCACATAAATTCACGTGGAAGGAAGGTCAGCCTGCTGTGTATTAAAGATGTGATCAACCACAGGCAAGTCTTCCAGAATCCCTATTGTAGCCAATTTTCTGCTTATTTTTAAGGGCTTCTGATGCATGCCAGAGAAGAGCATCTGCTGGTAAATCTTTCAAGGAGTTAGAGCATATGCCTCTCCTTCCATAATCTGCCATCTCTTCTGTCTCTTGCAGAGGACGCAGAAACAAGTCTGCTACCTGACGTCCCCGCATCTCCTTTAGAATGACAGTGCTCACTGCAAGGGAGCTCTGAGCTCACTGAGGGAAAACCATCTACTCAATTAACTATGACCCCTCTCCACTTTGTGTTGCCCTGCAAGAACTTGTCCTCTTTAAAAACAAATTAAACAAAATGACTTAATAAATGGATAGGACCTTGCTGCACTTTTAAGAGTTCTCCATCTTTTTTTTATATTTTTTTTTAATACTTTATCCCCTACTGTCCCTTTCCAATGCACTGGAAAGTACATGCAGCAATGTCTGCTGTTAGCTACAGACTCCACATGTGCTTCCTTGGATGTGACATTAGAGCAGACCAGCTTTTCAGCAGGCCCATTTTAAAACATGCATACATGCCCTTGAGCTTGTGAATTCCCAAACTCCTACCATCAGTAACACAGTAATTGCGGAACAGGAAGAACTAAAATCACTCAATTCTGGCTGTTACTGCCTTTTCCAGAGCGAACAACGAGCACAAGCAAAGGGCTGTGCTCGTGTGTTCAGTCTCCTTGAATTATCAAACCATTACTGGCTCTGAATATCTTACTGGCTGCAAACTGCAAATAATATGACCTCTATCTGCTACAGTCAGAATCCTATTTCTTGGGTCTTAGGCGTGAAATTATAAATAACATGACATGACCAAGACTGCAGACACATGTTGGTTTTTGGATCATGCCGCGATTGGGGGAGTTGCTCCTGCCTTCATCCAGATGCTCAACGCCGTTGTTACGCCCAGGGGTAGCCCTACTTCTGATGGGCTTTGGCTCACAACTGTTCCGAGGCGTGCCTGCCACAGCTCTGCCAGCTGGTACAAACTAAGACAGCAGAGACCCCGTCAGCTCCCTGAGCTAAGCGAGCTCACTGGAGCAGAAATAAGGCAGAGAGTGCTCACACGAGAGGTTCAGCCGGCAGATCTGGGGGGCTACCAGGCCATCTTGCCGGCAAGATGCTCAGCTGTTTCCACCCGCAGAAGTGGCCTCTCCCCTGCATATTTTCCTCTGTTGAGAGTTCTCTGAAAGCATAATCCATACCTAAACATGTTTTTCAATAAGACTGAACCACATAGCTCAATTAAATTTTGTTCTTTTCCTGTGCAGGGTTTTCTGAAAATTACCTGTCCACATCATATTCAGAAATCCATGGGGTTTTTTTCATTGCTGGCAAAGCCAGCAATTATGACTGCTTGGTGTTTGCTCTCCCTGAGTGCCACACACCATTGTTTCTGTTAAGTCAACCTTCCAGCATACAGATTTTTCATACAAAGTCTTCACCAATACCTGACAACTTCATTGAACCAGAAGTTAAAACCAGCTTTTTCAAAAGGCCAGAAGAGCATTTCTGGTGTGAACATTCTCACAAGTCCCTGCACTTGTATTTGCAACGCTTTTGCTTTCTACCAAGAGTCTTGAAAAACAAACAAACAATTGCAAACAAAAATAGCTCTTTTGGACGCTAGTGAAGAGAATCAGTGGGGTTTCATCAAAACAAAATTAATGCAATTCTTTCATGGCTTGTTCACCCATCTCTGGCTCTTCCCCCATTGTTTCAATTGTTCTCTATTGTTTTTGCAACTTTAAAAAGAAAATTCCTATCCTCAGCCTTTGACATCTTCTTTCCATTTGCGCTGAGAAATTCTCCCAAGGTTTTTACTGCAGAATTTATTAGTGTGTACACGGAGTGGAGGCAGGGAAGAAGAAAAATCTGAGGGAAAGCTGGCTTTGTGGGGGTGGGGTGTGATTAGGAGACAGATTTGTTTAAAGGAGGGCAAGGTTTCTTCTGTTTAAGGGTATAGACACAAAGAACAGAGTGAGTAAAATAACACTAGCTTTGTAGGCCACAGCATAGACATCCTGCTTTTTTCCCAGGGAGACTTCTGTGCTTTCGTTTATGAGATGGCAGAGATCAAGCCGTTAGCTGCTGCACAAATGTGAAAGCATTTTGTGTAAGTTATATGAAACGTCTGAGGTCAGAGCATTTCTGAAATAACTTTACAGTGTTTTCACTGGAAACAGAGGCTCTTTTCTCAAAGTGTAATTATCTACTCCAGACTACTATACATTTCCAAGGAGAGTTTATAGCCTGTTTCACATAAGCAAGGCCTTGTAAATCACAAACACATGCAAAATCTGCATTCATAATTAGGCGACAAATACTACTGTTTTTAAAACAAGGTCTTCTAAACCAGACTGAAAGGCCTCCAGGCACCTGCTAGCCGAGAACAAAGCCGAAATTAAGGTCAAATCCATTCAGCAGTCATATTCAGGATTACTGACAGGTGACCGTTGGTGTGGGTTTTTTTGGCTGAGTATGATCAGCATGATTTTTTACACAGCTGGCATTTTATACGTCTTTCCCTGAAAGATGCTCATTTTGTATTCCACCCTTGCAGCCATTGCCACCTTTATAGTTTTGCAGCAGTTACATTCAGAGGACCTCTTGAAAAGCCAGTATTTGATTTATACTGGTTTGAAAACGTTCAAAATTATCTGAATTCTCTTATAGATACACTGTCTTCATATTCCCTTTGTTCTAGATCTGCCTTTCATTGTAATACAGGCAGTTCTACCATGACTTCATCAAAAAGGCTCCAAGCATCAAGGGGACAGCAGAACTGAAAATAGTAAGGGATTCTCAGGAAGGGGTTCAAAGAAACAGCAATGTTTCTAGGTTCTGCAGAAAGCTCTAAAGTCAGGGCAGAGGAATCCAGATTTTTAGTGACTTTTAGATAACCCATATGATGCCGCTGCAAAAAGGACCTGCCAGTGCTCAGCACAAGCTGGCAACCACCAACCAAGCAGAATCAGTGGGACTGTGATGGTCCCAGGTCCCAGTGGAATTATTCACCTTCAAGACTCCTAAGGAACCTGAGATGTCAAACTCAGCAGTTCCCATCAGACAGAACTGCCACAGATGACATGGGTAATAACAACCTTTTAGACGCAGGCACTGCTCTCCTAGAGTTCAACCACAACAGCCACAGGCTAAGGCAACCCCGCAGCGAGAGGACTGAATGTTGCTTGCAAGATCCAGCCTTTCTTTTCATCTGGGACAGAGCAGCATACAATGCCTTCATCCCTACCAGCAGCTACGGCACCCACAGTAAGAGAATAACCAGCAGTGTAAGGGAATATTGGCCTCATGGAGACAGACAGAAAAGCGAACCAGACAGTCCAATGTCATCTGGACAAATTCAAAAAGGAAAGCAACTTGCCAGCACCATTTAATCATGTTTTCGCAATTAAATGATGTGCCATACATTGCCTAATTTAATTCAATTCCTGCAGTTTCTTTTGAGGGCAAAAGAAATGGTTTCAGCACATAACAACAAGGCAGTGTGCACTTGCAGCCCAGAAAGCCAATGCATCCTGGGCTGCATCAAGAGATGTGTTGCCAGCAGATCCAGAGAAGTGATTCTGCCACTTTGCTCTGGTGAGACCTCACCTGGAGTACTGTGTGCAGGTCTGGAGCCCTCAATATAAGAAGGACATGGACCTGATAGAGAGGGTCCAGAGGAGGGCCACCAAAATGATCAGGGGGTTGGAGCACCTCTGCTACGAGGACAGGCTGAGGGAGCTGGGGTTGTTCAGCCTGGAGAAGAGGAGGCTCCGGGGAGACCTCATAGCGGCCTTCCAGTACCTGAGGGGGGCCTACAGGAAGGCCGGGGAGAGTCTGTTTACAAAGGCCTGCAGTGACAGAACAAGGGGTAATGGCTTTAAACTGGAAAAAAGCAGATTTAGATTAGACATTAGGAATAAGTTCTTTACCATGAGGGTGGTGGAACACTGGAACAGGTTGCCCAGGGAGGTGGTTGAGGCCCCTTCCCTGGAGACATTCAAGGTGAAGCTTGACAAGGCCCTGGGCAACCTGGTCTAGTTGGGGGTGTCCCTGCTGACTGGGGGGGGGGTCGGACTAGATGACCTGTGAAGGTCCCTTCCGGCCCAGATGATTCTATGATAACAAAGTATTCAGTTACAAAAGTAAAAATTTTTTTTTCTTTGTAATTTGGCTCATGACTTTCACAAATTACAAGTTCCTGACTGGAACAACATCCCCCAGTCTAACCTATAGTTGCTGTAAAATATTAGGATCAGATATGCTGAATCATGAGACAAGAGGTTACACAGAATATTATGAAATACAATATTATTTCAAATCTCCTACACTCATTTTAGTCTGGTGTCCACTATGCAAGCCCTGAACTACCGAGCAATGTGGTTTTGGCGTTTGCTAATCTTGGCCATGTTTGCAGGCAGTGTTCACACACGCTAGTTTACAATGCCAGCATCTCACCTTGCATCAATTTTACAAGTGCTCACAAGAATTTCCAGTGAATCTGAACAGCTTCTACCACTGAAACTATATTCCCTTTTATGTATTTTATTCTTCCCTTGGGATATGACTGACTTATGGTGAAAACTTTAAAGAAAAAACCCAACCCACCGCCAAAAGACTCTTACCAATCTTTCCTTTGCTCCCCTTATACCCTCAAGTTTTTGTTACAATATTCCAGAGCAGAGAAAAGTAAACATGAATATTTGACGCAATAACTGTGCCTGACTTAATAAACATTATCTAAATGGTGCAACCTGAGAAACATAAAACTGATATATAAGAATCTAGATAAACAGCTCAGTTAACATTCACGTCAACAAGTAAATTGTAAGTGAATCCTGCCATAAATTCATACAATCATATTCAGGAGTTAGTGATTTATGCCAATACATAAATTAGACAAGTTCATAAACTGCAGGCAGGAGAACAAAATCTACCCAAAATGCAGCAAGAAAACATTTAGACTGTAATTTAGAATTGTATTTTCATTTCTCATGCAATGCTCTTGCTGGGATCTGCATGGGGTGCTTTTTTGAACTTTATAATGCTGCTCACAAAAATCATCAGATTGCATCACAAGCTGCAAAGGGGTCACTGCTGACTAATCCAGTCCCAGGAAGAAGCATAGGGCTCAGTCTCCCAAGCAAGAACCAGCTAGTGGTCTCCCCTTCCTTTCTCTGACATACTCGCTTTCTTTAACTAATCGATAAAGCTGTCCTCTCCCCCTGCTTTTTCTCCCCTTCTACAGACAAACACAATGTTTTCTTTGAAAATCTACAAATCTCAGCACAAATAGTCCCATCAAGATTCCATGCTATGGAGAATATATGACTATGTACTCAGTGCCTGAGCATGAAAAATCAAGGATTGGCTTCGCTATTACCATAAATGAATTTAAGCAAACATTATAACCTGAATCAACTGTGAAGTTTCATGTGAGTCGAGTAGCTGACATACATGTCAGTAAGACCAAAGACACTGTGACAGAAAAGCTTGTCACTTTATTAAAGGTAAGAAAATGTCTTCTGGTAAAGTCAAAAGCCTCCTGACCACCACTTACTGCTCGATGCACTGCAATACCTTATTTCCTGAACCTAAGCCCTCATTGCCTTGTCTACAGTGCACGTTCCCACCCTCCTATTTGCAAGACAAACAGAAATTTACTGACAATATTAGAGTTTTGATGCAATACTGTTAAAGAAAACCTCAAAGGAAATCCCGCTCTACTAAACTTGTAAAGCAGCACGTAAAAACACAGGTGAGAAAATCTAATACTGCAAAGTCTCTGATTTTATAAGAAAACATCCAGAGTTTCTGTTTTCAATAACACCATAGGTGCAAGGAAGATACAAACACATAATCTTGGTTACATCAAAAAGACAGAAACACAAATTTTTGGCTGGTGCTCAGAACTGCAGGAAGAGATTTGAAAACACAACTGATGTGTGCCCTACAGAATCAAAATTCCTTAAAACAGACTGAACAGCGATCTTTTTCTATTATGACTGTTACATTTGCTGTTTCCAAACCAGTCTCAGGATTTTTCTGGTGTTGAATTCATGATTTTAAATATTTTTTTTTAATGACAGTACAACAAAGATACCAGTTTCAGTGTTCAATACTTGGTTTCTAAAATGTTCCAAAAATGAGACATCTTTTTGATACAGACTGGTTCAAGCTTCCTACTCTTCCGCCAGTCCTCCAGCAGATCCCTGTCTCATTACATGTCCGCCTGGGACTTGAAAAAGCATCGCATGCTATCTCTGAGACTAACTCCTCATCCTCCAGTATCTCCAGTAGTCTGTTCTGCACCCCTTTACCTTCTCAGAGGCTCCCTTCTTCTTTCTCCTCTTCCTTTTGCTGCATTGAGAACAGACACTCGGAGTCCCACTTCATCTTGTACTGGACTACTATGCAGCAGGTTACTTTTCTATCTCTGTTTTATCCTCTCCAATAGGAATACACGCGTGTGTGTGTGTCTGCATGTGTGACCACGCTGGTGGTGGAACTTAAAAACAAGACTGTGTTCCTCTATCAGCGTTCACTCAGTAGCTGAAGGCTTATGCCGCAAGTGACAGAGAAATTAATATATGGCATGGTAGATACGGAATAGGCAAAAAGGAGTCTGCTATAAGTAGATGAAAATATTTATTATAGATCACAGACTTCTTGATAAGATTCAATAGGTTATAAGATTCAATAACAAGAGAAAGTACAGTTGACTGGAGCTTTGTACTTTCATTAATAAATATTCACTGCAGTCAACAGAAATGATCCCACAGAAATTCAAGGAGCAATCAATTAAACGACTATAAAAAAGCATGTTGGTGGGACAAGAAAACAAAGAAGAAGGAAAGGCTGCTTTCAAATTTTGCAATAAAAAAAACAGGAGTGCGAGAAGTTTTCAAGGTAGATTGCTTCACCTTTTCCTCAGAAGAACTACATTTATTGTCGTGTCAAACTACTGAAGCGAGAAGGAAGTTATAGCTCTAAACAGTTTTTATTGCCACAGACTTCACGCCTTTTATTTTGCATTGGACATTAAAAGGGATATGAAACAAAGGAAAAAAAAAATAACTAGCACTGCTTAACCTCCCAATTATCCCCATTTATTAGAATAACGTAGTACCACTCGCCAATGCAGTCTGTACCAGTAAACAACATTGTACAAATAAAGAGCTATTTTGCTCAAAAAGCCCGATATTCTTCTGGCCCCCTGGTCTAAGGAGATGCAACAGGTATTGATGCTTTGAACCCCATCAAAACATTCTACTTTATGGATGCAATTAATATGCTTCCAAAACCAAAAGAGAACTTGGGAAAACAATAATTAAAAAAAAAAAAAAAAAAAGACTTAAAAGGAAGACCAATATAGTACAGTGGAATTTAGGGCTTATAAAACTGCAGGGATCATGGAAGTACATTCTGGCTTTCTTTCCCGACACAAAAGAAATTGAAAAGAAAATATTACACCTCCTGCCAATCAAACTCATGAAATCCTTTTTCCAGATTTTTGAGATAAAAAATACGCCATCAAATATTTTTTATACTTCCTTTGGCAGATTTTTATCCATAGGCCAGCTCCCTCATTTATTCCTAGAAGCTTAGAAAGAAAGCAGCTCCTCACTGGGAGTTAACAACTTCCTGTCATTTTCAGAAACAGTAGTTGACATTCTAATGTTTCAGCCATTTTTTACCTAAAACTTGCACAGTGGCTTCTAAAATTCAAAGACCTCTGGGGCTTCCCTGATTGCTTAATGGCCTGATAGATGATGCAGCTGAAATGACAGCGTCCTTTGGTCATTTGGTCTTTTTTTGTTTGACCTTGAAAGAACCTTTTTGATGATGATGACAGGCTGAACTTCAAGCTTTTTGAAGAAAATAGACAAAGGAAGAAAGCAAGGGAAGGGGAGCGTTACAGAGCAACGCAGATTCACCATTGCCGGTCACTACCTACAAGAGGAGTACCTGTGGTCATTGAAACGTTTTCTAAGCTCCCTAGCCTTCTGCATCTTTCAATTTTACTGTCTCTATTACTACTGTGGAAAGAAATAGCATTAGAAATAATATCTACCAGCCAGATCCTCCTTTGACCAACAATTCGGTCGAGGAGAGGATTTATGTACTTCATTAACAGATGCTGCATAGGATACAGCTCTACGAAAAAAAATCATAACCACAGAGAAACAAATGATTGAAATACCTGAAAAACTCTCTGTTCGTCTACTTGAAATAAGTACTAGTTTAAAAACAGTGAAATGAAAGTCAGCTGATCCAAGTAAAAAAGCCCAACTCGATCATTGTGACCCATACCCATTTCTTTCTGTTTTCACAGATTTTCCCACTTCCCCATCTCTCTCTTTGGAAGAAATTAAAAACAACCCAAAATTCATTATTGAAAGCACTAAGATTAACTTCAAAGAATCTGCTGCTAGAAGCCTTGTACTCTTTGGTATTCTTCTTGAAGCATTTTGGCCTGTACCTGCTATCATATCAAGGCATATTTGCATTAAAGTAATAAAGGCTGAACTTGTGTAAATGAGCAAAGCTGGACACCTCACATACAAACAAGGTTTTGCAGCCAACATACGTTTGCTGTATTTCAACATTAAAACTGAATTTCAGCAAACGGATTTTAATACAGACTTTTGAACAGGGGAGGTCAATTCCATTTTCCACTTACTGTGGCGAATCCAGACTTGTTTCAGTAGCGATGCCCTGAGTTTCATTCAGTATTTCACGGGCATGTCATCCTGTACATACACGGGTTTTAGTTTTCCAAACGTTACTACTCGGTACTGGATACATTTGCTCATTCAAGGTAGTAAAATGACAAAGAAAGATTTAGATATTCTTTTAGTGTTGCCTACAAACGCTACCATAAAATGCTATTGTAAAAGAAGTGGTGTGTTAGATTACTTAAATCATGAATGGTTAAAGGAGAACGCCAGTAAAATATTAGTATAAAACCATAGCCGAGTAAAATATAGCCTAAGGGACAGAAAGGCTTCTGAGACTGCAGTATAATCTCCACAGTTTAAGAGCAATAAAATTATTTCACAACCTAGCTAACTTTTTTAACTTGAGGATATGCTAATGCTTGAGAAAAACATATTTTAATGAAACGCCAACATATATTTCTCTGAGGATCTTATCCTTCTTTCTTTCCTATGCCCCTCTTGCACGTCCTGTAGTCCCTTAAATAGTTTCCGTGCATGCCAGGCAGGCTACGTCGGTACCCAAACAAGACTTTTTACAAGAACTTCCTTGAAAAATGTAGTGATAAAACCTACACTGTACAAATCCAGCTGAGGCAACCGGTATTCACTAGGTTATTGCAAATGTCTCCATCTTGCTATCCCGGCTACAAGTCATTTCTAAAAGAGACAAAGGCTTGACACTAAGTCACAACTCTACTCTTGATGGGGATGTGTCAACCCTTAATCACAGATTAATTTATTAGAAGCCATTGAGTATATAGAAATAAAAGTGCATAAAAATACTATATAAACTAATGTATGTTTTATAATAATACAAAAAAAATGCCAGCAGAAGAACTAATTCTTTTGCATCTCTTCCTCAATTTCCTCATCTACAACAGGGGAAAGCTACAATGACATACTTCATAGAGCTATTCTGAGAACTGTTCAGATTTGTAAAGTTTGAGTTGAAACACTGAATAAATGTGAAGGAATTTTTATATCAACTACAAACATACACATACTTCTATACATAGGCTTATATAAAAGTGAATATCTGAAGATATTTTTGTAACCTTTAAGGCTGGCAACATCTTTCTTTATACAGGAAGCAATTTAAGACAACATAAAGTTTATTAAAAACAAAACAGTTTTCTCCTCAAGACTAATAGTTTGGTCTACAAAATTCAGAACATCTTCAGGGGAAATTACACACATATGTATATGTATACTTAAATGGATATTCGTTCTTTTTGGCAAATGATCACTAACAGACATACTGTGCAATATAACTGGATTGTATTTCTGAAAATACGTGGTTCTCTTATATGTTTCTCAGCAGCTCACAACTCTTGAATGTTACTGATGGATCTCAGCAAAAAAACAATTATTAGGAACTCCTATGCTATTGCATGGACAGGCAAAACATTTTTCAAAAGCAGAATTCTGGATTAAAGCTCACAAACAGAATGGACGCTTCCATGCCATGCTCATTAATAACATTATTGGCAGCACACAAAACACTCCAATGAAAGGATTTGCTACGTTTTCTATTTTTTTCCTTCCTTCTGTCCTCCAAACTTGACTTGTGCTTAAAGGAGACAATAAGTGCATCATCAGAGCTTTCCATGCCAGCACCAATTCAACGTAATGAACCCGAAGCATTTCTGCTAATATCTAAGGTTGCTCAAAGTAAAATTTCAATTGATAAAAGTGTCACTTTATAATGGAAAATACAAATTTTGAAGCTTCCATCTGGCAGCCTGAGATCCAAAGCTCCCAGGTCTGCTCTAGTTTGCAGGACTTCCAAGCTTCCAGCACAGAAAGGTCATCAGGGCTCTGGACTGATAATGGGTGATCAAGGAAACTGATATTTTGAAGACCTTGTGAAAGACAAAGGTCTTCGATATCACAGTGCTATCTTTAAGTCACCATAAGCTTGGTGAAATACACATTTTTATAACTCTTAGTTTCATTTTAATTTTTTTTTTTTAAACTAATGAAACTACTGGGATCTGCAACAAATTGAACTGGAATTCAAAGCTGAAATACAGCATTAGGATCAGCAAAAACAATAAGCCAGTAGGAGTTTAATACTGAATTAAAAACATGTGCAGCAGGATAGTAAAATACTATATAATATCCTTGAACAGGGTGCAATACTTCGCTTTGACATAAGTCCTAATAAAACACAGAACACATTAGTGTATTTCTGCCATCTGTAGAATAGGATGAAGGAGATTCAAAGGTCTTTTGATAAAGAAATGATTTAGGAGCACAAGAAATATTTCAGAGTTCTTAATTATATTTTGACAACTCTTTGTACATCTCATAATGTAACCACAGTGCTAGGCTTGGTTTTTGTACTCCTATGTACTTTGTTAAGCTAAGCAATGCTATGCAAATTAAGGATTACAAGTAATTTTCGCTTCACAGTTCTTCACTTGCTGTTAGAAGATCTAGTATGCTCTGTTGACAGCTGCCACTTCTAGATGAATAGGTGGAATGATAATGTGTAATTCCCCATAACATTTATATTAGCATATGTACTGCGTGAAGCAGACTTTCATGTTTATTTTATTAAAACAAAACATATTCTTTTCAGAAATTAATGATGCCACCATAGAGAAAAGTTGGTAACATCCTACAAATAGAAAGCTCTCCTTCAAGTTTTCTTTTAGTTATATATATATTAATTTTGTACATTTTTTTTATTCTATGACTTGTTCTTTTACAGTACCATAAGCGGTCACTATGTGAACTATGAAATGAGGGGATCAGCTTCTAAAAGTTTTGGGCCAAACGACTTAAACTCTTCTAAGAATCCATCTTCCAAGCTTTCTTCATCTATTTCATACAGCTACTCTGGAGGGAGATCTGCAGGTTTACCAGAAGAAAATACCTTCATAACAACAGAGCCTATTTTACGAAGGCGTCCAGAGCTGGCATTACCTTGCATGAAGAGCCCTTTCCACAGAATTCTGTGCAAGGAATATTCTTATTTTTGTGTTTTTAGAAAATCGAAACCTAGTTTGAAGAGGTAATTGTAAATTCCGATATTTTTCTGAATCAGGTAAACAAATCAGAAATAAATTGCCAGTCCCAGGAAATGCTGTGGAACATTTGAACATCTTGCTATTTCAGCACAAGATTTCCAGAGATTTTTTAGTGAAATTTTAGCTCAAAAGCACGCCTATCAGAGTAGGTAAAAGAACACAGTAGCACAGCCGGGGCCATCTGACATAGGATGAGCAGAGCTCTAGCAAGCGTGATTATCCCCAACTAAGTTCACTTAGCAGGGTACAGTAGGGAAGTCATTAATCTGCCATTAGAGGCTCCTTTGCAAATCCTGGCAAAAGGGTAGAAAAAGTCAAGTAAAAAAACATGTTGGAAGCAAAGCACAATATTTAATGCTACAAGAATTTTCCTTGTTGATGCCTGGAACTTACTCCCCTTGGCTTTTTCAAATTATATGTAGTGCTTCATTAGTCTTGGGACAACTGATAGTCCAGCATAATTTGCCTCTAAATCTCCAATTCTGTGCTCTTTTCACAAAGCAAAGAATCCTCTTATTTGCACTAATGTCATCTGCTTAGCTGAAGAGGCATTTAATATTCATAGCTATCCTGGTTTACACACGTACGTAAGTCTACCAGGAGAAACTGAAGTGGTTTATATTTTAAAAGTGCTTATTGTTGCTGCCGATTCCTCTTAAAATTCACTTGTGCTTTATTACATATAAAGCTGAGAAAGCAACAGTTAAATACATTAACTCTTTCTGGGAAGGTCTATTTCTTGCATTGTTTCCTATCATAAACATCAGACAGTAAACAAAATTTTGTGCATGATTTCTCCTCCTACATTCTCTGATGTGGTTCAAAATGACTGAGCTATATGGTGATAAATCTGATGGAAGACAAGAGCTAGATCCTTGCTTCGTATTTGGCAACTACCAAAAAATGGAAAGCCCTTATGATGGCATTAGTTTCTTCAGGTTCACAAGTCAACGTGGGCTGTTTCCTAAAAAGATTGCACAATTTCAACAGTGTTCAGGAATTCTATTACAGCTTTAGAAAGGAAGGAAAATGGTAAACAAGTGGTAAAGCTCTGCCCACTAAATACCTATTAGACTTAGTACAAGCTGCTTTATTTATGTGATGCCCTCAGTTAAGATTCATTTCTGATCTCAAAACTGATAGCAACACGTTATTGGCAGCAATGGGATCAAGTATTTAGCCTTGTTATTGGTACGGATACAAGTAAGAAACGGACTTGCTTTTTAGTTTTTTCAAACAAACATACAGTGTTTGGCTGTCTTCCTATGTCTACCTGGTCATTAGATGAGACTAATTATTTTTTAGAAGACACTACAATAATCTATTTCTGCTGCTGTATACAAGCTCAAGCTCTCAGACTAAGCCTAAGCTTATTTTCATTTGCACAAGTATAACTAAGTTTGGACTTGATGACAGTAGTTGGGATGAAATGTGTGGTGTGCATATGAAAACTTAAAATCTATAAATGTTTTAAACTTACTTAGGAAGAATTTCTTCGAAAGACAAATAAACCTGTTACTTTGTCACCGTCAGTACTTGTTCTTCTTTGCCAAAGCCTAACAAACTCTTTGTTCTCCTTTGAAAATACATTTCCTCCTTAACTCACAGTACCTACACGACGTCAAGGTTCTATTTTGCTGTATGCAACACTCACTGACACCAATAATACCTAGGGCAGGACATGGGCAATGCACTATTTATACGCTGGTGAAGACACTTCGGAAGAAACAAAAAACTGAACCCAAATCTTTGGATGCCAAATGGTCTTTGGCTCCCTTTAAATGAAACATTTCAGTAATGGGGTGCACCCCCCCATGAATTTACACTGTCTAATGCATATTCTGATATCTATGTAAGTAATCACAGTTTTACATAAGGTATTAAGAAGAAACTAAGATGCACAAAGTTTATTGAAGGAATTTAATAATCTACACTGAAATAAGGGCCTGACAGCGTCTGACAAAGCGCATACACACACATAAAGATATAAAACAAAGATAACATCTCTCCATATTTGCCTTGAAAACAAAAACTGTATCTCTTCTTTGCTAACAAACTGTTAAAAGTTTGATAGCAAAATCTGACCCGCAACTTGTAACTCAAAAGTAGACTAGCATTGGCATATTCAAACTGAATCATACAACCCTTCAGCAGGATCAGAAGTTTACAAAGGAGCTTAGGGTATCAGCTGCTATAAGAAGAAACAACCTGCAAGATCATTGTCTAGAGTATGAACAGCTGATGGCCTGGATACAACCACTGGGCTTCTCTAAAGTAAAGTAGAAACTTTACAGCACTGTGTATCTCAAGGTGATGAAATGTTTCTCCAGCCTCATGCTGATTCTGTCCTTCCTAAGTGTACTCCTTATCTCCCCCACTCTCCACACAAGTAGAGAGACTATGCAAACTGCTGGGAACAAGGAACAGGGGGCTTAAACTTCAATTTATAGTGATCAGAACAAAAGAAGCATGTCCAACTCCAAGGGTCTGACTGGTAGAGACCACTTTGCAGCATTAGTCAACAGGACATATTATGTATCTTGGCCATAGCTTAAAAAGCCATCAGAACACACGCATGATCACTTGACCTTATCAACCGCCCCAGTACTGATTGGCATGTGCTGAGAGGAATATTTAACAAATCTTGGAGTGCAGATAACTATCCAAACTACCCAAACTGAAACTCAGCAGGACTTAAAATACATTTTCTTTAAACAACCCCCTTCCCATCCTTCCTGCTGTCAGATCTTTAACTCTTTCCTAAGGTCCAGGATTCTTCCTACCACCACAATGTTCTCTAGGAAGTGATAAATAAACTTCCTACACACACTGCTGCCATTCAAAACAGCTAAAAGTTACAGCCTATGTCCTGCTGGTTATTTTTCTCAGGCCTTGACAAAAACCAGAAAGAAAAAGTTAAAATGGTTCCAGCTAGCTCTGTTGACAGCACAAGCCTGTAACAGCCTGTCTAACCGTGACTCAGAATCTCTGCCATCAGAAATTAAAAATACTCCAGTCACATACCCTAAAGCTTGACGGTGAGAAAGACACATGCATACATTTGTCACCAGAATTGCTATGGTAACCCTTTATCATGCACACACAACACTGGAAAATTTCAGACTGAAATAACATCACTTCCATAGACATTTCACATACAGGAAAACAAGAATCTCATGAAAACAAGTATCGATCATGAGTATTTTGTCCATTTCCAACGCAGATTCGAATGGCTGCCAAAGAGAAGGGAGAAGCATCTGTGGGGCTGCTGTATCTCAAAGTCCCACAGAGAGAGTGATCATGGATGCTGACAGGAGAGAAAGTATGTTGCACCAGAGATGGGCTAGGGAGAGGATACTGCCACGAGGAAGAAAACAGTTGGCTGACTGAGACAAAGTCACAGCGAAACACCACCCTGCCCCGCATTTATAGCTGCTAACAGTTTTACTTCAGCAGGATCTTGTAAAGGATCATTTTGTCTTCTGCCACCATAATACTAAATGCACCGTTTTCTAATATTTATATGAACTTTACTTCTAAACAACAAAAAAAGCTTAAACATAACAAGCCTCCTCTCTTTACCCATTTAGTACATTCCTTATGGAATTAACTTTAGACTAGAAGCTGTACTCTGTTCTTTGACAACCATGAATACTTGCATTATACTAAATGGGAGATCTATGTGCAGAATTTGGTTGTATAGATTTATTAGGAAAATAAACCTTTCTGGTACAAGCTAATCTAAATACGTATTTACATTCTAAACAAGAAAAAGCAGGTATTCCTTGGGTTCACTTAAAAGCCAGAATTGAAGTTTCAGAAAAAGTATTAAAAGTTTTATTATTTGCTCTTCTACAAAGAAACTCAGTTAACATGGTATTTGAAACAGCCTTTTTCTTTTTTTTTTTTTTTTAAACAGGAAACCAGAATCATAATAAGGTATTTTATTTTTTGGAGGTTATGCTAGAAATTATTTAGCTATTGATCATGGTCTCTACCTTTCAGTGATAAAACAGAGCCATGAGCTTTTTCTGAAAAAATGTTTGTGGGTTGTAATAAAGCTTCTTTTTACTTAAAAAGGGAAAACACGAAACAAAATTATCTTTTGTGGTGTATTTTTGAAGAAAAGAAGCAGTAAAAATTCAAAGATAAAAAGATAGGAGGTGTTGTTGATCTGTCATGTATTTATATTTTTAGCCAGCAATTATGTACGTGTTGGGTGAATTTAGTGTGTACTTTTAGAAAATCATAGGAAAAAAGAATATGTGTTAATAAAACACTGAGTGTAAAAAGGATTAGAATTTATCTTTGATCTTAGCGTAGACTTACATGGCTATGACATCAAAAACTTTCTAAGTGCTTCTTTTGTCAGCATAGCAATTCTGATCTTTGAAGCCAGGAAGCCCTTACTTACTAACCAAACCAACCAATACCTTTCATTTCGGATTTCTCATGGACACAGTTAAGACCGGGGAAATTACTGGCAGCCATGGGTGGCTGAAATTTCTGCAAACATTTTTTTTAATGACAAACTGAGGGGTTTGGACATACTTTATCTGTATGTGAACAGGTTCTGTTTTCTAATTTTTTTAAGTCTTGAGATTTTCAACACAGCTTTCAGCATTTTTAAAATGCTGTCTCATGAAGTTATCTGGGTCTGGGTTTCAGTTTAAGACATCTAAATGTACAGCCTACATGTAGTTGCCTAAGACACGCAGATGTCAGCATAGGCTAGAGAGCAATTCAGTAGAATGGCTATTAGATTCAGTAGCTGCCTGTAATCAGAATCTATAATTAAGAGGCATGAATGTATGCAACTAGTGTCATGTGAGAGGTTCCCTAGGTATCTAAGACAGCTGTCCATGACTGACAGATACAACAATGGCCCTACACAGGCTCCAGCCCTTGTACGCACAACCGCCAGAGGCAAGGCTGGAGACCCTGGATCAGCAACAAACACCTGTGTGCGGGGAATGTAATTGAGCCTTGGGAGCTTACAATGAGCTGAAGAGGTCTCTAGGAGCACTGAATATTGACTCAACCGTCACTGACTACAAGGGGTGTTTACCCACTTCCCATGTCAGCACCTCCACACAAGCTTCTCTCTAGGTTTAGGCATCTTGATCTAGAGCTGAATCTTGCTCTGACTGTCTCGTGCCATTCTGACCTCCTCACCAGTGCCCTTGCAAGAATTATCCCTGGACTCAATCAGCCAGTCGAAGTAACTGAGTACATAGATATCCTCCTGCCACAATACAAGCACCTTGAGCTGAAAAAGGAGGAAAAGGCAGCATTAAGAATAATGGTAAGTGCTGCTCAGAGCAGTGGCAATGGCACAGAGGTGAACATTTCCACTGGGACGAACTATTGAAGTTAGGATGTAAGAATTTTCATCCTAAGTCTTGTGGGTCCTAGTACCTTGTACCCGTTTTCTTTATAATCATTCAGGGCACAGAGAAGTTGATACAATGAGGCAGGGGGGAGATTTTTAGAAAGTTTTTCCTATGGTTTGCTCCCCTCTTCTCTTGCAATCATGTCAAGATTTCTCTGCCTTTTTGCCCTTTACACAGCACTGAATGGTGTGATCTCCATTGAGGTTTTTTGCCTACAGTCACCTTTGGGCATTTCATGTAGAGCAATGAACTCCAAAGACTGAGAAGCTGTTTACAAGCATTAAGCAAGAGACACTCTTCAAGCAACTGAAATGCAGGAGGTGGGGGTCCAAACCCAGAGGGAAAAGACACGGGTGGCAGCACAAGTCAACGTCAACTAGATGTTGATGAGGATACTCATTCAAACTGAATGGGATCAGGGCTTGTAACACAAACCATCTTTCAACAGAGAATGGTGATTAGAAACAAGAAGCCTGAGGAGTATGCTTCCTTCTCATAAAGAAAATCTCAACTTAAAAATATTATCAGGCCCTCACAGAAATCCTGGTTCAGGCAACTCACTTGTGCTAAGATTGTCCCACAGACCAAAGTTTACTTCCCATAATGCATCTTGGGTATGCAAAAAGGTAGAGATTTTCAACTGATTTCACTAAGTTTGGCTTTGGTACTGGCTTCCCTCTCCTCTTCCTTGCTCTTCCACATTTCTGTACCGCTCTTTAACTCAATAATTTACATTAAACCTAGTGTTTCCTTTCTGCTGGTCAATTTCTACCTTAAAACTGAAGTTAGATCCCTAGATTTCCATGTCTTCAGTTACAGCTCACAAGACAAAGTTCTACTGTTCTTAAATAAAGCAGAACTAATTCAAAGCAGTGTATATAATTAATCAAAATAGCTAGCAGTGCAATATTTAAAATAACTGAGGGCTGCCTGGATTATAGCAACATTATTAGCATGTGATTAATAAGCAGTTGAAGTATTACATTTGCTACACATTTGCTAAGTTATTTTATCTTGCTTTAAAGTTAGGTGGCAAAGTTTCAAGCCATAGTTAGGAGATTTGCTTTATTCAGTATTACGTTGTTAACCTCACCATCTGGTCAAACAGCTGAGGGAACTCAGACAACCATATGGGGGGGGGTGGGCATGTTTCTCTCTCGGGAAAAATTTGCCTTACTGAATTATGCAATGGTTACCAGTTTCTACCTTCTTACAGTAGGATTAAAAAAAACCCAAACAAACAATCAAAATAGTTTGAAGATAATCCAAGTTTGGTGGGCCCTGTATTTAGCCTTAACTTATATAGAAAAATAAGTTGGCACTTACTTGGGGACCAGGCTGACCCTGAAAAACAAGAAAAGGAAAAGGTTATGGAAAGTTATGACAAGGATTAACTCCTTAAATAGTAGCAAATAGTTACAGTATTATAATAAGGAGATAACAAAAAGTACAGTAAATATATTAAAGTCAGACTCTGGACTCTTAAGTTATATTAAATCTGAATGTTTTAATTCAAACTGATGAAGTTTCTTGCAATTAACTGATTCCAGAAATAAATTATAACAACATTAAATCTGCACTTAAGAAACTTCATGCTTGGGATAGTCAGAACAATATAATTTAGAAACAATAGAAAGACCTAATTTAATTGTTCTCAAGGGAGAAGGAATCCACAGATGCTGACCTGATTTAGAAGTAGCTATTGGGTGCTTTTTCTCTGTTATTGCTCACCCCCATGTTTCAAGGAGGTGCTAATTACTGCCTATTGAATGAATAAAGTCTAAAAACTGAAGGAAAACATTGCTGGGCAAATGATAGTCTCTTGCCATTGCTGCAAGCACCACAATTTTAAGCAAGTTTAAACCAATATTTAAACCAGCAAGTCAGCAGCAGATGAACCCTTGTCATTCAGCCCAAGAGATAGCTGATATATTTCCTCTCCCTTATTTATCAACACCACCTTCGGATCACTCCATGCACCCTCTGCACCCTGCGGAGGTGTATGCATCTCTTGTCGCTGCAAGCCCTTACAGAGCAGACTTTCTATAATTAAGATTCCTAGCCTAGGAAAGTCAGTGAAAGTCATCAGTTATTCTAGCCCACTCATTAGAAATTATTTGCATGAAGCATAATTATATTACAAAACAGTATAGTAGCTGTGACTATGAACTACAACCGCCTGCCTGGTTGTACTACAACCACTATCAACTCACACTGTAAAACAGAGACAAATATTTATACATTTCTCCCTATAAAGAGAGAATTTCTTAAACCCCTAGGGCTAGCTTAGCTTCTAGCGCTTTATGACACTTCAATAATATTTCAGCTGAATTGAAACTACATTTCCTTTTGTTGAAAGAAAATGAACATGAAGACTTCTCATAAGTCTTATAAAACCTCTTCACTTTAGCTAGAAGGAACTGCTACACAGAGTTGAAACTTTTCCATCTGAGCATTAGGAAACACTTTTTTACTGTGAGGGTAACCAAGCACCGGCATGGGTTGCCCAGGGAGACTGCGGAGCCTCCATCCTTGGAGATACTCAAAAGCCGTCTGGACATGATCCTGGGCAACCTGGTCTAGATGGCCCTGTTTGAGCAGAGAGGTTAGAACATATGACCTCCAGAGAACCCTTCCAACTTCAACCATCCTGTGATTCTGTGTGATTTTAAAAGGAAGAGGGGGGGAGCATGTCAACCGGGAACTAGTAGCTACAAGAAAAGCAGTTGAAGAAAAATGCATTTTTTAGTAATTAATAAGATTTTTTTCCTGCTACATTAAAATGAGGAAAATGTATTTTAATTCACATGCAAGTTTTTAAAGATTTAAAAAAAAAAAAAAAAGAGATAAGAAATATTTTAAATAATGTTACAGGGAATCATGTTAAAACACAGAATTATTGTGGCTATCTAATCCTTACACCGAAGGCAGCCTAAAGCGTTCCTTGTTGTAGATGCTGCAGTTTTGTATTAATTCCTTACAACAACACTGCACTATAGAGGTTTTCAGACAACAATTGTTCTGGCTGAGGTTTGCCAGTTCCAGTATGAAGTAGAATTTTCTGAATTGGTCAGTTCCATGAAGTTACACATCACACTGGGTTAATGAATACAAACGGTACTCCTCAGCACACAGCCTCTGCCTCAATCTTCCCATCGTAACAGGTTATGCTATATCTGATCCTAAATTCATCAGGAATTGCTTGCTGCTGCAATGTTGCACAGCCTGTACAATAAATACGTATAAATTAACTAAACTGAGACCTATGCATGCAAACTTTTATATACAAACTCACAATACATGTCTCACAAGTATATCTAAAGTTGAAATACGTTTTGATGAAATCATTAAAGTCTGTCTCCAAGATGTTTTTAAAAAAAATTGAAGTCTGAAATTACCAAAATGTTTCAACAAAATGTTGATTTAAAGCAGTAGAAAATTAATAAACAGAATATATACATATATTTTAAACAAAAATATTTGAAAACCGATAGGTTTTTTTTCAATCTAACTCAGACATACAGGCTACTAAGTGTCCACATGGTACGTGCTATCTGTATGACATAAGAGACATACACACAACACAAACATACACTGAATTGAATGTCAGGGACAGAATCGTGCTTCCATGAAAGTGTTTTCTATTCTGAATCTCAACAACATTACCAGTTTGCCTTTTTGTTATTGTACATTTATAATTACTCTTTTATCACGTTTGCAGTATTGAGAGAGGAAAGCTGGAAACTGAATTTCTATAGAATAATTGTTTTTCATGGTGACACAGAACTCCATGAGATAATGAGGAATGTAATAGTTGCATTCCTCTTAGTTTATGCGCGCTGTTAATATTGCAATTATCCTGCATTTAACTGTAAATGCAGGTGCTGAATAAAAAAGTACTCATAGCAGCATTGTTTTATCCTGTTGGCTATGAGCCCCTTGAACATGGAAGGAACTTTGCATTAGTGAAAGTAAGTATTTTGGGTTTTTTTTTTCAGTTGCCCCCAATCCTTCAGTATTTTTATATACTCTTAGATACTAGTACTGCAGTTAACCTTCCCTTCTCACTAATGATCCAGTAAGTGACACTAACCAGAGGCTGCAGCAAGCACTATATTATGGAACTCATCAGCTCTGCTTACAAAATTACAGGTAGAAAGAGGCATCACAATACCGACCTTTCTGGTTGTAAAGGGTCATTGTCACACAAGAACAATTCAAAGTGTGGGAGACGAAAAAAGGGGTTGTTCATTTTGCCTTTTCTCACTTCTGTATGCTGTGAAAGGGTCAGGGTCAGTAACTCTGTGAGTTCTGTGTTCATTAAAAAACCCTCTAACACGAATACAATCTGATAGTATAACTCATTTGAACAAGCTCAATCTCAACTAATATGCCTGTGTTCCCAAAACGGCTCCAGTATTGCTGAAATCACTCTGGCTCACTGCTGTGTAAATTGTTCTCAATGCATGCTCCTTGTGTATTAAAATATTTCAGCTGGAAGTATTTCTCCAATTTTAGATAAAAAACAGGGTGAAAATACTCCTCAAGACTGAAAAGTCAGCATTACTCTTATTTTTTTCTAAGGAACATCTCTTTATTCAAATGTGTCATGTACTCTAAACTTGATTTTTGTAGCTACCAACTGACTGCTGTTCTTTGCATGCATTTACAGATCAGTTCCAACACCAATAATTAATCAGATGTATTTTAGTGGCTGCTGCTTTGAACCTCTGGATCATTGCTCATTTACTTGATTATCCAATACTGATTGCTGCTTTTCTTTTTTTTTTTTTAATCTGCATGACTACAGTGGGTATAACTCGATAATATTTCATGAGTACGGCAAAATCTTCAGAACAATTTTCGCTTCTATATTCTTATTTACTGACTTACTGCATTATTTTGCAGGAAAGAAAGGGGTTTATTTGGCAGTCTATTCTAATTAACGTGATGGAAGGTCTTCTACGGTTGATAGTTAATCCCTTCCTAGCAATTTAACCTAATATTGGTGGCTGATATGTCAGTGATACTAAAAGAAATATAAAAGATATATGGAGTAGCCAGGTCTAGCTGAAGTCAACAGGTAAGCTATCAATCTCCTAAAACAGGAGATTAAAGAAAAAGCCTACTGACTGGAGGCTGCAAACATTGCAGAAAAGTTGCTTAACAGGAGAAAGAGAAGTCAGGGAGTACAGGAAAAGGTCTTAAGAGAAGAAAATGGAAGCTGACACTGCCAGTTAGCAAGTTGAGCTTGCAGAGGAAACGGGGCTTGTAGTAAATGAAAGGACAGAAAAGAAAAGAAATATTCAGGGTATCAAAGAAAAGGGCTGTCCTGGAAAAGGAGGAAGAGAGAGGGAGCAAAACCAACAGCATGAGAAAGTGAAGAAACTGGATTTTCACAGTTTTTGCATGATTTTAAAGAGCTGGGAACATAAACTTCCAGGCTCATACATCCAAATATATGGATACAATAATATATGCACAAATCAAAATATGTTTAGAAATGCATTGTATAAAATTAAATGTTATTTCTAACTTAATTCAAGTAGCATCTCCCTAAAGATTATCTGGGATAGCATACAAATGCATTTAAAATGAGACACGGGGCTGTTGAGATCTCATCAGCTAACAAAATCCAGGCAGAGAAATTAAAACACAGAAACGAAGAACCTGGGGAAAAAGGAAACCAGCAAGAGCCACAGACAGGCGGTCAGAAATAATACCCGGCTGTTTGAAAGGCACCACCCAACCACCCTTGTGAAGCACTCTCTGGACAGAGCACCCAAGCAGGAACATCTGTCTTCCAATCTAACCCGGAGAGATAATGATGAGGAAACAGGAGGGGCATGGCTGACCTCCATTTCCTCCGAGAGACACAAAAGACCGAGGTGGCTTTTCAGCACTCTGTTAAAATCTACGCTACCGAGGCTGAAGTAAATTATGCCGAATGAAGCCAATATGTGATTAATATACATTTCAACATGAGCAATTAAAAAAAAAAACAACAAAAAAACAAAGAGGGAAAATGTGCAAGACCTAAATTACACTGGTTTTGAACAAATCACCTACCAGCTTTCCATCCATACCAATCGGACCCTGGGATAATCAAAAGTCAAAACAAAATGGAACAGTTAAATCAGAGGAACGCTGAAGATGGGGAAAAATATACAGACTTGGGGAATACTGAAGGCTTTAGAAGATGAATAGCTAACTCTATGTCAGCACTTAAATGCGATACCTTAAAGATATTTTGAGAATGAAAGCACAGAAAAGAAACAAGAAAGGAAGCAGACCTAAGACAGAAGTAATAAAAACAGTATTGTGGGAAGTAGCCAGACAATAGCTGGTGTTTAACAAAAGATAGGTTCAATATACAATGAAGGAATTGTTAGTTCAGTAAATCACAGTGGTACAACATAACTAAACATATGAAATAATGCATCTGGCTTGTGTATTTTTCTTTAAATAATTGAGAAAACAATAGGAAGCTATTTACTGAATGCTCTTATCACATGGTTGCAAGATGAAAAGAGCTAACACTTAAAATCTCACAACAAATCTTAATTTAAATCAACATTATAATAATGACAGTTAATAAGAAACTTCAGCTCATGCAGGTCACTGAGGTACTGAAGATTTCTGCCTATACTTTGGCCAGTAAGTCCTGTGCTTTACACTGCTTTCCTTCCCCCCTCATCCCCCACCCTTTGGAAATTAACCTTACAATTAACCTTGCTGATACTTTGCAAGTTACTTATTTCCTTCAGAGTCCAGAGGTTGATTCCAGTTATATGGATGCAAACTCTAGAAAGGATTTTATGTGAACGTACACTGTTGTAACTCAGAAGGTGGTTCTAAACTGCATGTTTAGGTGATCAGAGGAGAGGGAAGAGAGCTAGAGAAAGTTGGATTAATTTGAAATTTAATGGTTAATTGCTATGTCCTCTGAGAAATGAACAGTCAAGTTACCTTTCACTGAGAATGGAATCAGAGGAGACAGAGAAGTTGTTTCTGCCATTAAATTCCTCTGTTAGGCTGAAACTGTGAGCTTTCAGGCTTTTGTCCCATGCGAAAGGGACACTCAGTTTACATCTGCTGGAAATAAATTTTCTCGTAAATGCTGGCACTGCAGCCAGGCTATCCCCCGGAGCTTCACAGGCACTCCTAAGCATGCAGCCCCTTAGGGATGATTGCTCACACTGCTTGATTTGGATCACTGTTGCCAAGAAGACAGCACATAACATATTTGCTGGGTTTATGTTGATCCATCTTACCCTTGCTGCCTTTTGCCCCGTTTCTGAGCACTAGTTTGGCTTGTGAGCAAAACCTGAAGTGTAATAGTTTAGTCTAAATCAGGTCTGCAGTGCTTCTGCTGACCCCTTCACCCTGGAGTGTGTATTCTTACCTTCTGCACTATTACTAATAGATACTATAGTCATACGAATGAGTCAGTTCAACCAGCTATCAAGAAAGCAACGATGAAAAAGTGATGCCATATAATCTAGTGAGTTCCCTAGCTATCTGTCCTCTCCCAGCCTAGATCATGGACTCTGCTAAAAACTCCAGACATGCTTAGTTTGAAAGAGGATGTCAGTTGGACGTACATATTGTGAAACTCATGATTTTTCGTAAATTATTGGCTTTCTAAGAAGCCTGTGCGCTAACCTACTTGTCAGATCCAATAACAAGTTACTGTCTCTGGGCAGCCCTACAGGAATAAAACCTCTTACCTCTCCTTCCCTCCAGCTCTTACTGTGGATTCCTGTCACACCATGAGTAGATGACACGCTGACAGTGTAAAGCAGGTCACCAGCATCTTGGTTATCTGCATGACCACTACCTTTTTATGTGCTGATGTCCTGGGAAAGTTTGGGACTGATAGGATGACCTACCATATCTTTCAAATGTTATCTCTGAGACAGTTTTTCCCTGGTATCCAATAAAGAAAGCAATGCTTTCCAGTGCATTAACAGGACGGTTTTTATTACTGTGCTTCCTCAGTGCCTCTTGATCCCACGTGTGCAGCACACATACAGCACTTGTTAATTTTCTCATAGTTATTGAGCAAATTTCTAAATATGGTACTGTGCACCCCAAAAATCAAGCCAAGTCTGCAAATTACTAGCTTTCCCAGATTTTTCTAGCACTGTACTACAGGATATTTATCTAGTAATATTTACACACACAGCCTATTGCAAGTGCAAAAATGAAGGCTGAGCTGAACCTTGCCTATGAATACATTTCCTTCTAGAAAGCAAACTACAGATACTACCAGCTAAAACACTCAACAGTAAGGTCATGGTAAGTATATAAAGTTCCTCAGAGGATTGTGTAGGCCAGCAGCTAAGCTTAACTGTTTGGTCTGCTGCAAGCTTAGCCCAAAAGATTTAATTATTCTTATGAGGAATGAATATAGAAAAGAATTATACAAGTATTTGTAGAAGGAAAATTGCGGGGTCAAACTGTTGGTTTAGAGGGACCAGACAACAGCTCTTGCAGTTGTAACAATGCTTGTATTTTGCATATAAGCACTGTAGAAAAAAAAATAAATCTATTTGTGCTCCTTTATAATGATAGGTATTTTAACTACTGTTACATTTTTGCCTGCTCTTTATCCATGTTACATAGTTCCTGCACTTGAATTAAAGGACTATACCTAGCATCTTGAAGAGTCTCAATAAAAAAGAATCAGAAATTCCCAGTAGGCTGAAGAGAAGCACCTGCTCACAACTCAAAATAATAGGAATTTCCCTCATGACTCCTTTTGTATCAGGACTGTTTGGTCTGAAGTCTAGGAAAGTCTTCTGGGATTGGCTTTATAGAATAGAAGAAAGAAATTTACTTGAGACATACTGCCCTAAGGAGAAAATCAATTATCTCTGAAGATAAGAGTCCACTACTGTGAAAATGGGTAATAGTCTTTCATTATAAAAATACTAAACCTTTAACAGCAAAGCATGGTAATTTCCTTCTTTCCTCAATTACTTATTTCTAGTGTTGTAAATAGAGAGAAAACACTTTTCAAAAATGGAAACAATCAAAATCTCCTCACCTGATACAGGCTGGGTGAGAAAGATGACCTTAATACATAAGGCTACTTCAGAATGCACTGAGAAAAATTCAGTATATCACAATAATTATTGAAGTTCATTACATGATTACATGTGCAAACTACTTTCTGCTTTGCTCTCTAAATAACTACTTCTACAGATTAACATGTAATTTTTGACAAGTACCAAACACATGATCTTCTATAACACAATCCCCATAAAATATTGGAGAAAACTAGACAAGGTAATGCATCACGAAAGAGAAGGGGATGTGTAAGGTTATACAACAGACACGTACACCAACTATTTGTTCACTTACTGTAGATACTACAGATGGTATTGAAATTTTTTCCTCTGGACTATGCATTTCCTTTCTAGGTTTTCCCTTTTTTAAATGTATGCTATTATTGGATATTTACTTATGGTATTACATAGACTTTTTTCCAAGATCCACAATAGTTAAGATCGTAAAGATCTTTGTTCAGTAGATTTTTTTTCCAAACAACACCCAACTATTTACATAGCACCACCTACCTATCTAATAACCCTAATACGGACAGAGACAACACGTGGGAGGAAGGGGAATATGAGTGCCATTTTGGTGTGGTTTTGTGAAAATTAGCTTCCACTCCTCAGGAATACTATAAATATAATATTTCTCAAAGAAAGATATTTTTAGTCAAATTTTGAATGCTACACAAAATCAGTTATTTTCCATTTAAGGAGTATCTTTTTACATATGGGTTACTCTGGAGGTAAATATTTTAAGGATTTTGGGTTGTTGTTAGAAACTGAATATGTAAGTAAATGCATGAGAAATGTTTAGAGTGTTCCTATCAAACAGATAGCCAGTATTATTACTTTAGGCAGCTTTACTGCAATATTCGTTTCTTCAGAAAATTCTCAGGGAAATGCGAAGATAAGAAAAGATATCACATATTGAAATCTACTATGTGATAAAAGAATCTTCTGAGGGAAGGAAAATAGGAAGATTTAGATTATCTTCTTACTCTTAGCTTCTTCACTCATCCTTCAGAAATCTTTTTCATTTAAGGAATGCTCTTCAGAAGACTGAGTTGTGAACCAGGAGATACATAATAAACAAAAACCAGCCACCATTTCTTTATAAAATGCAGACCACCATCTATCTAAAGGAAGTTTTAGGGGTTTTGTTTTTGTTTTTTTAAATAAAGTGGATTAGCATATTTTAATACTGCATAATTTTGGCAGGTTTATATTAATCGGAAGTATGCAAAGAAATGTGTTTGTTGCAAACACATTTCTTTGACATTGCAAATAATTCCAATTCTAGTTTTGTGTATTAAATTACAAGCAGGCCAATTATTATTTCCAAATGCATAATGATTTCTCAAACTTTGATGGCTCATTGTTTTTCCTGACTATTCAGTGTGAAATCAAGTGTTTTGGAAAAAATTCTCTCTCCCAATGCATACCATAGGTGTCTAAAATGCTCTTTATATACAAAGTTAATACAGAAACATCTGCATGAATACAGAGACATGAATACAGAAAACTGACCAGAGCCCCAGTAACACCATCCTGGATTGTGTTTCAGTTTACTGGAACTTCATGGCACAAATAAGTGGCCAAGGTTATTTCAACATTTCTGATGGCCAGTGTTGGCCCAACAAATCAAGACAGTGAGATATAACAATGCCATAGCTCAAGTTGGCCAGCATACAAGTATTTTCTGGACTCAGTTTGTAGTATACTGAATTAAAAGCAAGTTTTCGCACTGAGTGTGATTTGGCACTCAGTTGTCACAAAAAAAAAATTTTAAAAAAATAAATGCCATTTTAAGGTATCCACCAGTCACTTTTTAAAAAATCTTTTAGATCACACATTTGACGGTTTTAAGATATAGCAATTTAGAGATCACAGCAGCATTTCAGAATTCAGAAACTCTTATCTGATCAAAACATGTGAATAAATTATTCCACATTTCTAAACAATCTGCAATAAACTCGTTTGTTGAACTGTTACTTGCAGCTGCCTGAAATCTCTTGTGTCGACACATATAGAATAGGAGATTCAGAAGAAAGCAGGAATCTAGTTTTACAGCAGCTGTATGAGCTGCATGCCAGTTACTATGTCAGACTGAGTTTAAAAATACCTATGTGGAAAAAAGAAAAAGAAAAAAAAAGAAAATCTGTCTCAAACTCTCAAACAGCAGGTTTGCAGATCATCACCACTAAGTTCAGGTAAGGTGAAAGATGACACATTGCCTTTTCAAATCACTTATTTTAGTTCAAGATTGATAGAAGTTAAAAACCCCAGAACTGTCAGGTTTCCTCATCATGATAACATTACAATCCAGAATCACAGAACTGTAGGGGTTGGAAGGGACTTTCAGAGATCAATTAGTCCAACCCCCCTGCCAGAGCAGGTTCACCTAGAGCAGGCTGGACAAGAATGCATCCAGGTGGGTTTTAAATATCTCCAGAGAAGAAACCTCTCTGGGCAGCCTGTTCCAGGGCTCAGTCACCCTCCAAGTTCAGAAGTTTTTCCACATGTTCAGATGGAACTTCCTGTGTTCCAGCTTGTGTTCGTTGCCCCTTGTCCTGTCACCAGGCACCACTGAGAAGAGCCTGACCCCATCCTCTTGACACCTGCCCTTTAGATATTTATAAACATTGATGAGATCCCCTCTCAGTCTTCTCTTCTCCAGGCTAAACAGATCCAGGTCTCTCAGCCTTTCCTCATAAGAGAGATGCTCCATTCCCTTGATCATCTTGGTAGCTCTCTGCTGGACTCTTTCCAGCAGTTCCCTGTCCTTCTTGAACTGGGAGGCCCAGAACTGGACACAGTACTCCAGATGTGGCCTCACCAGGGCAGAATAGAGGGAGAGGATAACCTCCCTCGACCTGCTGGCCACACTCTCCTTGATGCATCCTAGGATGAATCTCCACATCTGTTTTTCTCTCTCCTTTGGTTAATTACAGGTTTATCAAGGCTGACTTTAATTAGATATAATATCATATTCCTAGAAAGAATATATAATTCCTAGCAAGTCTGATGAGATTGCTTTTCAATGAAGTTCTGTTTTAGAGCTTATGTAGGTAATGAGTATGATAAGCTCATCAGCTAGCTAAATTACTCCTAATGATGAAACATTATTGGTTCTTTTCCAACGACAGGAAGAGATTGTTGTTAAGAGCAGTGAGATAGAACAGCCCAGGTACAGAAGTCACTTGCTCCAGGCGTGGGAGAAAAAAAAGGGCACTAAATCAACCTGCAAAAAATCTCTTCGGCCAGCAATCAGGACGTTATTGGAAAAAACCCACATCATCCAGATCATTTGGACTAGAGAAAACTTTACTGCGAAAAGAATGAATTACAAGAATACAAGAAAGATAAGCCTGCTGTCTAAAACCCTATTACCCCCAAAAGCAAAATTAGTGACAAAGACAAATGAAGTACTGCAGTGCTCTTTCAAAGAAGTCAATTTCAGAATTTCCTCAACTCTTCCCTCAAGCAGTTCGTATTAGTTACTATCCGAAACACAAAATTCAGCTAGATGGATCACCACCTGGAGATGGCAAAATAAGTATAAATGTATTCCAAGGCAGGGATTTAGAGTTTTAAATTAAGGGTTTTTAAAAAAACAACAAAATTCACAACACTGTTAGGCTGCTTGATCTTCACCCCTCCCCAGTACAGCCCACTGTTTTTATTTCAATGGAAAAACTACATTCACTGAAAAACAAAAACAAACAAACAAACAAACAAAAAAAAAAAAAGAGAAGAAAAAAACAAAGAAAGAAAAAATTATATTCTTCATTCCTTAATAGCCTCATGCTGTATTTCCAGGAATCTCTCATTAGGTTGCAAACCATGTATTAGCTCTCCCATCAAGAACTCCTATGAAATTGCCTTTATTGAGCCAACAAGCATCTCAAAACATACCCTGGAAGCACAGAAGAGACTCAGAAGCAAGGTCCTCATAAAACCTGGAGAATGAAGAATGGCAGCACCATGATTAAGGCTCTAGACTATACCTCCATCAGCCAGAAAAGCTACACCATGCCTAGACTAGGCTCTCAGCACTGAGACTTCAGTTCATGAGCGTAAAAGTAATCGGAAGTTATTCCAATTTATATTTTAAACCACCTGTCAAGTGTAGTGCCTTCAGTACGGAGAAAAACGCAGCCACTGTCAATAGTTGGCTGCCAAGCAGAACTGACAGGAATCGTACACATACTTTGCTGTTCTTGTTACAGAAAAGAAAATATTTCCATTTTTTCATATGTTCATAAAAATATTTCATTTTTTCCTCAAATTCAATTTCTTTGAATTTGAAGAAAGAAAAGGACAGGCGACCTGAAGTTATGAATTTCATGAAGTGGCTCTAATGTCCAGATTAGCCTAAATTAGATGATGGAAATCATCAATAATGGAACAAGAGGGAAGATGTGGGACAGTTTCAAAGATTCCAAAATAAACCAGAAATGCCAGGTACAGTCTCCAAAACTTTTCCTTGAAGCAACATCACTCTAGAGAACAAAATTCCTAGCCAGGAGCCCTACATGCAGTCTGAATACTCTAATAGCTCATTTGCAAATATGTAAGATGCACTGGTTATGTCTAGAAGTAAGCAATTTGGAGTAAAGAAAATTGTTCAGAGTTTGGCTAGTCAGAGAGTGGCTGAACTACAAAAAAAGCGCCACATATGGTAACAATAAGGGAGTACAAAGAGTTCTGTGCAAGAAAAATTATAGTCACAGCTTTTCAAAAGTATATTTCACAGCTGAAAAATAATTGCCAAGATACTTTTTGTTTTTATAGTTTATGCAGGAAGTCTGACAGGCAGTTTGTTGTGGTGCATTTTTGAGCATCTGAGCGCTATAACAGCTCTTACTGCTGAAATATTGTCCCGGTTTGAGGTAAAATAGAACCAACTTTCTGTTCAGCAATTTTACGTTTTAGCTAGGCCTCTTCTAACTCTCTGAAATTCACAGCATATTGTGCAGAAAACCGTTCACTCTTAAGAGTGGTAAGAGCAATGTTTATACTTCATGCCAAGGAACGGTGTGCAGAGGCTCTTGCTTATACTTATTGCTGTAACAACCAAGGTCAGCTAATTTTTTTATTTGCCCCGTTGGAAGGTCCAAAACAGAAAAGCATAGAGGGGTCCCACCTGTGGGGAGGAGTGGACAAGTGACCAAAAACTGACCAACCGGGCTATTCCATCCCATCTGCCCCATGCTCAGTATAAAAACTGAGGGATCAAAGGCTCAGTTCTCTTTCTTCAATGGCCGATGTCTGAAGAGGACCCTGTCTGTTCAGCAGCCTTTGATCATGACCCATGTGTTCCCAACTCCAGACCTGGAATCCAGTTCCCATCCGTCACTGAGTCCTATCTGTGACTTCCCCAATGCCTGCCGGTGACATGATCTTGGGAGCTTGATACAGTTTTGTATATATTGTATATATTTCATTATTTCATTTTTTATTTTATTATTAATATTTCATTAAAGTAGTTTAGTTCCTTCTAAACTTGTAAATCTCTTTATCTTTCTTCCTCCTCTCCTGGGAGTGAAGAGTGGGCAGAGAGCATCTGTTGCCTGTAATAGGCCAATTTGGCCTAAACCATGACAAATATATATGCATAAAACCATAAGAAAGAACTGTGCAGATCTAAGTTGGAATGAACTCTTCTAAAAGACTGTAGGTAGGCATCCTTCTGGATGAGCCAGCAGTGTGTCCAGGTGGCCAAGAAGGCCAACAGCATCCTGGCCTGTATCAGGAATAGCATGGCCAGCAGGAGTAGGGCAGTGATGGTGCCTCTGTACTGGGCACTGGTGAGGCCTCACCTCGAGTGCTGTGTTCAGTTCTGGGCCCCTCACCACAAAAAAGACATTGAGCTGCTGGAGGAGAGCCACCAAGCTGGTGAGGGGTCTGGAGAACAAGTCACACGAGGAGAGGCTGAGGGAACTGGGCATGTTTAGTTTGGAGAAGAGGAGGCTGAGGGGGGACCTCATTGCCCTCTACAACTGCCTGAAAGGAGGGTGTAGAGAGGTGGGTGTTGGCCTCTTCTCCCAAGGGAATAATGACAGGACCAGAGGAAATGGTCTGAAGTTGGGGCAGGGGAGGTTTAGATTAGATATTAGGAAGAATGACTTTCCTGAGAGGGTGGTCAGGCACTGGAACAGCCTGCCCAGGGAGGTGGTGGAGTCGCCATCCCTGGAGGTATTTAAGAAACGTGTAGATGTGGCACTTCAGGGCATGCTCTAGTGCCTGAGATTGTTGGGGGATTTTTTTGCGTGTGTATGGTTGGACTCAATGATCTCAGAGGTCCCTTCCAACCACGAAGATTCTGTGATTCTATGATTCTATTTATCATCGTCAACACTGCACACATTGCAATATATACGAAAAAAGGGTCAAGTATGACTGTGAAACCCAAACTGTGAAGCCCCTTTGTTATTTCATACATCAGGCTACCAGACAGACACTGTTTTTCTCCTTGTAGCTTATACATCTCATCAGCATCTGCAACATTTGGACAGTCATGCCTGTATGACAAATTACTGCAAAGGGAAACTACTGTTGACCTCAGAAAGAGTAAGAGCAATATAATTCAAGTTATAGTAAAGAATGGAGTCATGTGGACCCTGTTTTTTGTTTTCATTCATTTTAAACGCATTGTTTACCGTTGACTAACATTGTTTATGTAGACTAAAATGCTAAGTATGAGATACCTAAGTAATACTCAGATATTTCTTCAGGAGAGAAAAAATAAAAAAAAGAAAATGACTGGGGGATGAACAGATTGAGAGCAGCCCTGTGAAGAAGGACTGGGGGATACTGGTAGATGAAATACCAGGTTGGATGGGACTTTGAGGAACCTGATCTAGTGAAAGATATTCCTGCCCATGGCAGGGGGTTTGGACTAGATGATCTTTAAAGGTCCTTTCCAACACAAACCATTCTATGGTTCTACGAAAATTGTAAAATGAACCTGTCTAAGCTTGGCAATTCATATATGGTACAGTGAGCTAAGAAACAGCACACTGTAACTGCCTGCTGTTAAAAAATGAACTATATTAAAATTGTGATCTTAAAGTGCTTACTCCCATATGCTTCATCTATCCATAAAAACAGCCTTGTGAATGGTTGCAGAACTACATGTTTCCATAAAAATACTTCATTATGCTACTGAATTCCAGCATCGGTTACGAAGCACTTGAACACGAGGAACATACACACAGACCAGAGAGAAATCTGCAACACTCTACTTAAAAGTTCTTGTTTCTCCTGAAGAAATAGAAACTCCTGTATCCGTAAATAGAAAGCACATGGCTAATTCATCAACGTCAACATCACTGTGTGAATATATTTGAAGTGGTTGGTGCCATATTGATGAGAAAACAATAAACTGTGAAAAATGTCACTTCTCAAAAATTAGCTGGCTAGCATTCAGCAGGAGATAGATTGTTGTAACAGCTGTGGCATAATGACTTTGATGAATTAGAGTTTTGTTCTCCTGAAATAATTCTGAAGAATCCATCTCCTCACAGTACCATGGAAGTGAATCCATTTGCTCACTGAAGCCCTACTAAAGAACAGTCTTCCTTGTTATCCATATTTTGGTGTCTTTACAAAATATGAAAGAAATCAATTTCACTTCTTTCAGTCAATCTCTTTTCTGGTTTCCACAAATATTCTCTTTTCAGGGGGAATGAGGTCCATTAAGGAAAAAGAAAAATACAGTCTTTTGGTAAATAACATAATATCATGGAGAACTAACCTTCAGAGGTCAATTTTGGACCTTCCCTCAGTGGAACCATCAGCTTTGGAAGATTAGCAAAACTCAAGGGTAGGTAGGTAAATTGATTTTTGCTCCATTAGGATAGAAGAATCTGACCATCATGCTCCTTTTATCCTCCTGTAGAGGCACATATTTTGAATGGGGCTCTCAGGGAATTAAGAAAAAGATACAGCTGCATAGAGATATTTTGACTTACAATAAAGGAGATCAAGCAGAGTGGATACATTTCCATAAAAGAGGAGAACAGTTACAAAAGGTTTAAAAGAGAACAAAGCAAAAAGCCAAGTTACTGAAGTGTTGATAAATAAACATGTAGATAAAAATCCCAATTCTCTTTCAACTATTATATGGTCAAAGAAAGTTTTGTCTGAACAATTCCAGGATACCCAAAATCACAGAATCACATAGGGTTGGAAGGAACCTCCGGAGATCATCTAGTCCAATCCCCCTGCCAAAGGAGGTCCACCCAGAGCAGGGTGCACAGGAACGTGTCCAGGCGGGGTCCAGTGAATGTCTCCAGAGAAGGAGACTCCACCACCTCCCTGGGCAGCCTGTTCCAGGGCTCTGCCACCCTCAAAGGAAAGAAGTTCCTCCTCACGTTTAGGTGGAACTTCCCATGTTCAAGTTTCTGCTCGTTCCCTCTTGTCCTGTCCCTGGGCACCACTGAAAAAAGACCGGCCCCATCCTCTTGACACCCTCCCTTTAAGTATTTATAAGCATTGATCAGATCCCCCCTCAGCCTTCTCTTCTCCAGACTAAAAATACCCAAGTCCCTCAGCCTCTCCTCATAAGAGAGATGCTCCAGGCCCCTCATCATCTTTGTAGCCCTCTGCTGTACCCTCTCCAGCAGTTCCCCGTCCTTCTTGAACTGGGGAGCCCAGAACTGGACACAGTGCTCCAGATGGGGCCTTACCAGGGCAGAGCAGAGGGGAAGGATAATCCCCCCTCGACCTGCTGATCACACTCTTCCTGATGCACCCCAGGATGCCACTGGCCTTCTTGGCCACAAGGGCACATTGTCAGCTCGTGGTCATCCTATTGTCTACCAGGACTCAAAATGCCAATGTTCCTATGCTACTCCTAGTCCATAAATGCAATATTTCCATCTGGGATACAACATACAAAAAAAAAAAAAAAAAAAAAAATTGTGCAGATGCACCATGTTAAAATTTAAATACCAAAGCAGGTGCTTCCAGCTATGTGCTGCCATATGTGCTCAAATACTGGAATATAAAATTCTGCACATGCAAGCCCATTCAGATACTTCTGTCATGTACCTACCAGATTTAGAAGGCACAAATATACATGCAGCTAGTTTAAAGACACTACTGCTCTCTTAAACACACTATAACCTATATCATTTGTTAAAAGATGATGGTGCTGCATACAACTCTGTCCCCTCCAAAACGACTTGGAACCAGTAAATTCTCAAAAAATATAAATTATTATGGAAAACTTTTATGAAGTACACTTAAAAAGATTATTTCATTCCAGGAAATAAAACAGAATTCAGGAATGCACTGGAACTTTTTTTACTCTTTCTTCCTGAAATGTTTCCCCATACAGTTTTCGATGATGCACCAACTGTTCTATTTCCCCAATTTAACGTCAAAAGAGGGCTGTAGCAATGAAAGATTTTGTATTTTAAGAAAGGATTATTTCTAGTCCTTGAAGACAAACTTTCACATAAATCTTGCCATGATCAGTACCAAAATTTGGTTTCCAGAAGGAACGTCTATTACTGTGACTATGAAAACAAAATCATTAAACGTGTAATAACAAAGATTATAAATCACGAAATACTCAGACAGGCATACAGCACCTTTATTTACATGTCTGTGCTTTTACTAGTTATATTGTACCACAGTAGAGTATCTGAACGCTACCTTATTTACTGCCTTAATGTCCTGTCCCACTGACCTCAGACCTCAGTCCTAGCGGCCTTTCAAGCAAAACACTAGACAATGCAATTTAAACCCAAGGTGTAATATTTGGAAGTTCATGACAAGGTTGAAAGTAGCAGGCTGATCAGTTCACAAGAGCGGGGAGGATGAGGAAGAGGAGTGAGAGGAGAAGTTGCATATTTGTTATTGTAAGCTTAGGTATAACTCGGCCCTGAAACATGACAATGAAGAGAGTCTGAATAGGAGACAATGTTTGAGATAGAATAACCTTTCTATTGGTATCAATATTTTTATAAGAGATCATAGGGAAAACTTAAGAACTTTCTGCTTTTCAGTGTTTTACTCAAGAGCAAACATCAAAGGCATTAAAAAGCAGGAAAATTCTAAGCCTACATTAAAAGTAAAAATAAAGTGTTATCAGAAGGAAGCAGATGCTTGAGAGTGTAAATGCAACACCATATTGGCTGCCAAAAGATTTGAGGGACACAGAAACCATTTTGCTTGGTAAGGAAATGAAGCAAAAGACAGAGGAGGAAGAAAAGAAACTCAGTCAAGAATGAGTCAATACAATAAAGCAGCCGTGAAGGGGAAAGCCTGGAGCCATATGTTCACCAGCTAGGTGGAGTGTCTAAAGGGAATTTTGGTTTGCTTATAACTGGCTCAACAGAGGCAGCGGAGAGGATGCTGGAAGAATCTTGTCATTTTAATTCAGAGCCTCGGCAGCAATGCTGCTTCAAATTACTTCTGCAGTTCTTTTTTTTTTTTTGTAGGTGAAAGGATACACAGGCCCAACTTTCAAACAACTTCTCCTGACAATTCTTCCTCTTTTATGGCAAATTCCACTTACATATTTTTGAAATTTATGTGAAAGGAAGCAGATTTTTTGGTGTGGTTTTTTTGTTTGTTTGGGTAGTTTGGTTCTTACACTGGAGAACAAAAGTTCATCTCTACAAAAACTTCCTCTTGAGTTGGTGCCTGTTTCCCCCCTCAAGCTACTTGGGAAAAGTACATCTGCTTTTTGAAGCTTGCCTATCTAGAAACAAATTCAGAGATTTTTCTAGTTTGATTCTGAAATCCCCTTTTAACTCCAAGTAGAGACAGCATCTCATTGCGCAGTCAGAAAGAAGTCTTTCCTTCTTCTTTGACAACTGCTGCACAAACAGAAATAAGCCAACTCAACCAACAAAACATTTAACCAAAGAAACAAAAGTTACCAAAATCAGATCAACCTACAGTATGGAGCGTGGGTTACCCACCCCAGCCAAGAAAACCTGCAAATTCAAGTATTTCATACCTGTGCCTTTCTGAGCCATAGTCCAGCAAATCATATACTCCTTGCCCATGTTTTCTAATTTCAGTCAAATTAGGCAAGTTAAACTGCATTTCACCAGAGCTGAACAAATTAATCCAAAACTAGAATATAGTTCAGTGAAACAGCTTTTAAAATCCTAAATCATTTACCAATCTCATTAGTACACTTAATCTCAAAATCTCTAGACTATTCTTTTAAATTTTGTGGATCCACACATGAATGCATCCAAATAAAACATTTGCATGACTTTTTTCTGACATAACTGGTTTTCAAGATTATAAAAGGATTTTTGCAGAAGCTGGTGACAGCACAAAGAACAAAAATGTGTTTCTTTGCATTCCCACCTAGGGAGAAACGATTTGGATATGATGGCAATACCAGATTACACTTTACATACCCTAAGGGCAGAGACCTAAAACGAGACATCTCCTATCGTATGCAGAGTGGATTAAGAAAAATCATGATAATTGATCCACACAGCTGGAAGTGGAAACACTGAAGTCATTTTCTCTTCAGAGACTGGCTAATCAGTCAGACTACCTGAACAAAAACCACAAGCCTCACTCCGAAGGAGTACTCCTATTAAAAAAAAGGAATGTGGACTTGCACTTCCACAATGACTAGGAATGCAAATACTACGTTATATGTGACAAATGTTACTGAACTTCTGTATGTTACTCTTGGTGCTTTTGGAGCACTTTCAATGTTCACTGTCACTTATGAACGACTGTACCATTGTTAACATCACCCTCTGAAACTAACTGCAAGTGGCAAACTAAGACAATTCCAACCGCTGGAAGACAAAAATGCACTACACATGTCTAATACTACTGAACTAAAATATCCATTTGAATGTAAGCCTTAAACTCCAGCAAGGTGATACCACTGTTTCACAAAAAAACTGTGTGAGAAATAAAGAGCTTCCTTAGCACCCACAATTTTTCTCCAAATTTTTTCTCCACATAGGTCCCAAATCCACTTTGCCCTCTCATAGTAAGTAATACTGATTTTGTGGATTGCTTCTCTGAGTAAGTGCTGTTCAGCATTAACAAAAAGTAGAAGAATCTACCCTTACCTTTACTAATCTTAGTTGCAATTGATCTGGTAAAATGAGAAATCTCTACAGAAAGAACAGCGTGAGTTTTTACAATTTCCAATTTTTTCCTGGTTTTACCTCACTTGCTAAGAATTCCAGCCTTCCAAGCAGGAGTAAACAGCAGTTTATTTTGGTAAGAATATCATGTAGCAGCAATAAACCTGTTTTTACATTAAAAACTTAATATTCTTTTCAACTGATGTGTGCATGATTGTTTTTCATCATGCTCCTTTTGTGAGGCAAAGGGTTAAATTCCTCTCATTTATACTGGGAATAGCTACTGTGAATGTATACAAAATAATCCGAAAAGAATTCTTAACTCAGTGGTTCTCTGTTAGATTATCAGTACTACGCAGATCTCAAGACTGGCAAAAATAATAAATGTTAATTGCTTTACCTTAAGCCGAAGAGGGGAAAAAAAACCAAATAAAACCCACCACTTTGTGGGGGTGATTTATGATCTGTATCCTACACAGTCACAGAAAAATTCTCCAACTGACATTCCACACTGCTTGTATAAATCTTTCCTATGAGACAAGTATGTTTGCTTTCAGAAACTGCTTTAACTAATCTTGATTTTGATATGCACACATGTAGCTGAGGAAATGAAAACAAGGGCAGTCCAAACAACACCCTAGTATTTCCTTGTCATACAAGAGGCAAGACACACACTTAATGCGCACATCCCAAAGATCCCCAGGAATGGAGAAAAGGTACTTGAAGGCTTTGTTCTACCAGCTAACTTCTGGCATTAAACAAGAAATCCAAAAACATAGAGCTGAGAACCTTGACAAACGCTAGCCAAATAATTTCTGGTGTAATTACTGGATGATGCTCAGCAGTATGGGGCCCATTACAGGCATATGAAAGAACTTTTTGATCCCCAGTAGGGAAAAAGTTCTTCAATCAGCTTTATAGGAAGAATCAGTTCAGGTGCCTGCCTCCTCATATGGCCTTTCTCATAAATGGGAACTGAACGCTGGCTGCAGAGGAAAGCAGGCGTCCAAAGAGCCTTCGAGAAAACACTTCCACCTTGCGCTTTCTGGAAACCAGAGAACCCAACCACCTAGTCTAGCAATTTCGGAACAAGTTTCTTCAATGAAATTTTACAGCCTGGACCTCGGCTAGGATTAACAATGCACTTAAACTGCCACACAGGAGTATTCATCTGGGACCTGTATGGGTAGTAATGTTTAACGTAACTTTCAGTTATATCTTAAGTCCTTATGAAAAATCCACTGTGAAAGAAAATGACGTATCATGTTTCCAACCCTCCTTCAAGATGAAGGAACCAATGACTTAAGAATTCTTATAGGGCAGTATGGGATTTCCCTTCCCATTTGTGACAGTTATAAATAGTAATTACATATAAGATTTCTATCGTAAGTGATTTAACATTTTCTTTGAATCTCAAAAATTCTTGCGAGGAAGTGACAATTCAGGCAAATTGTAAGAGGCATTTTTAACTATCACTGGCTACTCGCTCTACAGCCACCTGCAAATGTCAAACACAAATTGAGACCCAGAATTACAACTCCTATCTGTGTGTATACTGGGAAAACATTTGGAACACAACGTTTTCCTCCAAAGTGGTTTGTTTCATAAATAAAGCTATTTCTGTTACACTAGAGAGTTATATCAGGCATTGTGAGGAAATGACTGGGAAATTTCAAGTAGCATGCCCAAAGAAAGGCAAGTATGGATGACCTTAGGTACAGTTCAAGCATTAATTATGTCTGTCAAAGCGTGGATGTGAAAATCATAACTGTAGCTTTCTGCATGCCCACCTGCTTAGCTGCCAAGCTGAACTCAGTAGAGTAGCCTATAGAGACTAAAAATTTATGTGTACTGTCAAATAAATGACAAACCAGCTTAATTCCTTTCTCTATCTATACATGCTTTATTATGAAAGGTAAGGGTGAGGGTAATTTTTAAAGCTGCAGAGGAAAATACTGAAAAAACACATTTGATTTTTAAATTAAACCTACCCTATCTATCTACCACCAGCTATAATTCTGTATTTACCTGATAGATAGATGGGGTTGTATCATTTTGAACTGACATCAGCTGTGAGTCTAATCTACACTGATTCACACTAGCCCACAGCATCCTAGCATATCCTAGCACTACGCGCTTAGTTCTCATCACACACTGACATCTACGAAATGCCATGCAGAGATGTGGATTTAGCAATACAGGAGTTCTCTGTCCATGCATCTGAGATGGAAATTGCTAGTTTATAGAAGGATCTTGGAGGATCCAGCACATGGTAACAAATGTAGGTATTACTGATGATACCTTGAGGTTATCTATTATAATTTTGTTTTATTATTCTACTGACTTTTTATATCCTTATTTATAATGCTATGTAGAAAATGGACAAAAATAATTTAGAAAGTTTAATGTGTTTGAACCAGAACATACTATGTAGACGGGCATTTGCTGCAGCACAAGTAATTTTCTTAAGTCATCATGTGAAGTTCCTACTTTAGCTCATCTATGGCAATTTTTTTTTTTATAATTGCAAGTGAGGAAAAGGGTAGCGATATCTTCTTATATTGCTGCCTTTTGCAGGAGAGGCTGCTGGTACCTCACTATCACAGTCACAGATATGGAATAGCTTGGGGCACTCCAAGTGTCCTCCAGAGAGCGGCAAGAATAAACACAGCCTTCTCTTATTTATGCACTCAGCATTACATGAATGTAACAGATTAAAGCATTCAGCCTTCTCAATTCACTCAAAATTAAAACTGGCTTATAAGAAGCTAATAAACATGTTCTGATGTGTAGCTTTAGTTATCATCTGTGACAAATTAACAGAGCAACTGTAAGCATAAGAGGTCTCAAACTTTTCTGTCCAAGTCAACTTTTATGATTATCTTCAATCACTGAAAAAAAATAAGCATACAAAGAAATCAAACTGATGAATTGTATTATATATTATATAATATATTATTTATAGACCCAAAGGTCATAAAAAACATTATGGTATTAATGTGGCTGACATCATTACAAAGGCTACAGCCATTACTCAGACAGCTATGTGAATTTAGAGCCTCTCCCACAATTTGTAAGAAAAACTGGAAGTTTATTTGCTGATTATTAGTAGTATGTCTTCACCTCCAGTATTTTTCTAAAAAAATTACCACATTCTTAGAGCCTTCCTCTGGTTCTCACGGCACAGAAACACTACCTAGTCAACCTACTTTACCAGCAAGCGTGTGCTAAGCCTGTTTAAACTGAAGCATGTGTTTTGGGAGGTAACTGTTGTGGATTCTGGCATTGTATTATTGATAAATTCCGATTTACTGTGTTGTGACTGTTAGGAAGATTTCTGAGGTGCCATTGAAGTTTTCTGGGAACAAACAATTCAACCCAACTTGCCACTATAGACCTATTAACCTATTCTACAGGATGGCAACAACTGCAAGCAATAAAGGTGTAACTCACTGTTTTACAGAGTGGACTTTCTCTCTTAGGTATCCGAATATTCACTGCCAGAACGCAGTTTTTGACACTGCAGTTTAAAATTGCAATTGGGACCATATCTATAGTTTGATATCAACGCAAAATTTGCACTTAAGCAAGCAATGCACCTCTGGTTGGCCTTTGTTCAAGGCTCAGATCACATAACACGGCTTTGGCCTCAAAAAGGTCATACTGGTATCCATCACTTAGAGTGCTCAATTCCAGCAGCTAAAGCTACCATTGAGTGCTGGACGTGACAGATGTATCCATGGAAAAGACTGAAAGCATCTTTTGCCTACAGCTGTAGAAAGCTGGCTTAGCTTCATGTGTAAGAGTGGAACTAAATGCCATGTCTCCCCAACTCTTGCTCCTGCAGTTGCTGGCCTGGCTAAAATAGAGAAACGCAGCTCTTGCTGTAGGTTCTGTGACAGGGCTGTAGCACTTGTGTACAGCACACAAGGAAGCCTAGGGACTGGCTGCGACAGATCAGTATTACACTCCATGTGAGCTGAAGTATGTTCTTGGAAGACTCACTAACAAATGGCTTGTATGCAGAATCATAGAATCGTCTAGGTTGGAAGGGACCTTTAAGATCATCTAGTCCAACCATCAACCTGACTCTGATAAAAAAAACAAAAGAAAACCATACAACACCTCCCCCCAACATCACTAAACCATGGCTCTAAGCACCATTGTCAACCCATCTTTTGAAAACTTCCAGGGATGGTGCCTCAACCACTTCCCTGGGCAGCCCATTCCAATGCTTAATAGCCCTCTCAGTGAAGAAATTTTTCCTAATATCCAATCTGAACCTCCCCTGGTGCAACTTGAGGCCATTTCCTCTTGTCCCATCGCCTGTGACTTGGGAGAAGAGACCGATCCCCGCCTCTCTACACCCTCCTTTCAGGGAGTTGTAGAAAGCAATAAGGTCCCCCCTCAGCCTCCTTTTCTCCAGGCTGAACAACCCCAGCTCCCTCAGTCTTTCCTCACAAGACTTACTCTCCAGACCCCTCACAAGCTTTGTTGCCCTCCTCTGGACACGCTCCAGCCCCTCAATGTCTTTTTTGTGGGAAGGCGCCCAAAACTGGACACAGCACTTGAGGTGGGGCCTCACCAGTGCCCAGTACAGGGGGACCATCACCTCCCGAGTCCTACTCACCACGTTGTTCCTGATACAAGCCAGGATGCTGTTGGCCTTCTTGGCCACCTGGGCACACTGCTGGCTCATGTTCAGCCAACAGTTGACCAACAGCCCCAAGTCCTTTTCTGCCAGGCAGCTCTCCAGCCACTCTGCCCCAAGCCTGGAGCACTGCATGGGGTTGTTGTGACCCAAAGTTTTGGTGAACCATGGTAAGACTAACTGGAGTTCTGATTTGTTGTGGTGAATGTATTAATGGAAAGTGGTTATGTGAAATAAGAAAAAAAAGGTCTAAGGACTTATTTTATACTCATCCTGAACAGTCACTCATTTTCTGCTGAATCTAAAGCATTGGCATCAGCCGGCAACTTTTTGTAACAATGGTCAAGGAGTGCATGGTTGCGATAAATAAATCTATAAATCCAGTAACATCTTGAGATGGACAGCTGACCAACTGTATCTCTTGGAGGAAAGCAGAGGATTCTGTCTGCTCCCTGAGAACAAGCAAGAGTTTGAGGCAGATGGATCAACTGAAAACCTCATGTCTCCCCAGCCAATCACCTCTGCCAGGACTAAAAACAAGGATAAAGTATATAGAACTGAGAAAACACATGCTAAGATCACAGTACAAAGAACATTTTCAGATTACAGATGTTTTTAATTTTCTACATATTTAAACATTAAAAAAAAATAAAATTAAAATCTGAAATAGTTATCAATGCTTCACTACCAAACCTGAAATTTATTGCAAGTTTTGCTGGTATATTTTTAAGACGTTACTTTGGTCAAATGCCAAAAATAAAAGGTGGTCTGCAAAGACACCTGCTGAGAAAAATAAATGCTGGGAAACTTCCATAGGATCACAAGCCAAATCTTCAGGGTAAGGTCCGGAACCAGCATAGCTGCTCCTTGAGCTTAAGACATTTATATTTTACTACAACTGTGAAAAAGAGGAGACCTGACCAGCTACTGGAAATACCCCAACTCTTGCAGAAGTGCTTAATTCTGCCACAGGCTGTGCTTAATCACAGATGAAACACTCCCAATCTTTGGTCATTTCTTCTCTTTTGATTATTCCAATTATGTTTGTTTTACAGCAACTGAGCTGTCATAGTATCTGAAGTTGAAAATCTTGCATTTAGGTGGGATTAATTTTACATACTATATGCTTTATTTACACTAAAAGGTAGCAACAGAATAAAGACTACTAGATACATCTGAACTGACGCAAAAACCCCAGCCAACACCTAACCCTTCTTTTGATAGACTTTCACACCAGATCTGTTAAACGAGAGAAAACAAGTTTTCCAGAGCGATTCTTTTATTATTTTTTTTAGCAACACTGACAGGGAAGAAATAAACTGGAAAAGCAGACATCCCAAAGGACACCCTAATAAGAAAAATTTATGCATCAATAGTATTTCACTTCTTATGCTAAAAATCGATTTATGTCATTTAGTTTTAAAGAATATATAAAATAACTCCAAAATCAAACCGGTACTCCCCTAACTCTGTAGGTGGCCTAGAATCTCCTATAAAAACCCTCCCAGAAACAAAGTCAGTTCCAAAACCTGGTCACAGCTACATTACTGAAATGTCATACCCACAGCTTGTAATCATCAGCAGCTCCTGTGAGATATTGGTCCCGATACCTCATGCACAGATAAGAAACATTCTCTGCGACTTGTGGTCCCAATGATGTGCACGGAATTGGAGGCAGGTACAAGAGGAAGAAAACCTCCAGGGTAACTCTCCCATGCAGGTAAGCCTCCTGCTGCTGACTTACAATGGCATTGGGTTTTCTCATTTTTAAACAGACAACACATACATAATATACCTGAGAATATTCTTCTTTTGAGAAGTTATTGCTGATACTGAGTACTTGCCCCAAGTGCCCACATCAGTATTTCTGTCTGTTCTGCAACTGCTTTATGCTTCTTAAAAATGAACAGGTGGGAGAAGAGACAGATTTCATGGCTGCTTAATGCAGGCAAATACACAGGAGCCCTTAAACATTGCCTTGCCTTGTCGCTGCAGGGAACAAAGAATGAAACCCTGATGCTTTGCCCTACTCAAAGGTGCTCTTTCCAAACTGGAAATTTAACCCGTATAATTACATCTGAGTTTCACGCTAGGAAAGGAAGGAGGGAGGAAGGAAAAGGGAAGGGTCTGTGCTACACTGTTTCTTACTACGCAGCAACACAGCAGGACAAGAAAATGCCTTTTTCCAATTTTTCACAACAGCAGTTTTCATGTTCTTCCAAATTAGGCCTACTTCTTCAAACTCGCAGCCCTTCCCTGTTCTACCTGGAATCCTCTATAACTTTAGTAACACAGGACCAGAACTGGGGCTGAGGGGGAATCAGACCCTTCTAACAGCAACCAGGAATTCTTTACATATCAGGATAATAGCTTGTCATATGGTATACTGGGACACATTTCTGTGGGTGCAAAAATCAGCAGTAGGATGATAAAGACATTTTCTAAGTTAGAAGGAATTATAGCAGACTAAAGAATAATGGAAATTCTCTTCTGTAGCTCTAAACTTTGCCACTTTGTTATCTTCACCACTCAGTTGTAAGTCTGTCAAGAGTTAGGAATATTTTAAGTAAAATGACAGTTTTGAGCAAGTGGTGGCATTTTACAGTTACAGGAGAACAATCTCCAATTTAGACACATCCTTTTCTGCAAGAGAGGAATCCGTCTATATTTCTTGAAGATGAAACAAGAACGTTAGGAGAAATGGGATTTAATACAAGGCACATGGTCGCTTGGAGTAGCCATAGCTCTCCACAGCCCTAAAGGTCTTGTAAACACATTAGGTGACATCACGGAAAGATGTAGGAGAAATTTCCCCGATACCCTTTTATGAAACAATACTATATGGGAATCTTCATACTCTGACACTTTATTCTGAAAATAGTGCAGCTTTACCGCCATATATGCAACAGCTTCCAGGATGATTTACTTGGATGTTGAGCTTGATCTGTACCCCAACTTGGGAGAAGGGTTAGGAAAAATTTTCTCAGTCTAGTTCAGTTTTTCAATGGAAAACAGTAAATAATTTCTACCCATTCAACCAGTTTTTATAAAATTCTTTTTCCCCTGCAGAGCACTAACACGGTTTGGCCTCTCCAATGCATTCATAAGCTGCTGGGGGGTTTGTTGAGTTTTTTTTTTCCAAGTTCTAGGGTTATTTCTCAAGTGACATTGCCATACAAAACCCCTGCACCAAATGCCTTTGTTCTCATTCTCTAATGTTTCTGCACTCTTCTGTTCTCTTTTATTTAAGAAGATGTGATAGCCTATTTCAATTTTAGACTGAAGTTGGAAGAGTTACTACTCTGAATTTGGTCACTCTCTATTATACAAAGCTCTTAACAAGGAAAAAAAGAGCTGCACTGTTGTACATTTTTAGAGTATTCATAGTGCCTTACATAAGAACCAATTAATCATGGTCTTATAAACCCCTTAATAACTATGTTACTCATTAGGAGTAAGTCCAGCTTATTTTCTTGACTTTTGATACCATATCTTCCCAGGAACTTAGATTTCTCACTGTAATTCCTTTTTACTATTATTATTTCTTAAGGTACCTTTAAAATTAGAATGAACACAGAAAATGAAAACTTAAGTCTTGGAGGAAATAGCCACTAGCTTTTGTGAGATCACAGTGCCATGTTTTGGCCTACTGAGCACACAGCTTTTTTAGGTTATACGTGGCAGATATATCACTATCCTCACAGAATATCCGATAAAAACCAATCAAGATTAAAGCAATAAGGTTTCTACAGGACTTAAATAGGACTCCAGAGAAATAACTTTAAACACTAATAGCCTTTTCATAGAGCTCTACAGGGCTGTATAAGTACTTTTAAAGTGTATTGCACTTGCCGTTACATATTTCCCATTCAAAGTAGGAGGATATGGCTGAAACTGAAGAGGTCTAAACAGCCAGCCAAGTGACAACTTTCAAGAACCAAAGCCAAATTCTATTCCCAGTCATTTTCAAGCAGGAAGAAGTGCTCAATCAGTGCTAAGCACTACTGAAGGCATGCATTTGCCTCTGCACGCACAGATGGCTGCACGCATGCTCAGAAGTGCATTCAGACTAAACTTTGCCCATTACAATGCCACTATTAGATGGAGCAATTTCAGTAACATGGCTTCCAAGAACCTTTATTGTCTTCAGATCCCACAACAAATCTCTTCAAGAAAACACCTGGACCAGGACAAAGAACTGGACCTTCAGCCTCTAAAGAAATTCGTATTTTTAAACTGTCCCTGTAGAGCCTTCAAAACATGCATGAGTCCATCACTAATACATTCATTCAGCTTGTCAACTTACATGTTAGGCCAAGAAGTTAAATCTATGAGGCTTTTGCGCTTTGCACAACATAAACTGTACCTTGTGTGTTAAGGTCATTAACTGGAATGAGGAACAACAAAGATACTTAACTTCCATGGAAGTCGTGACACAAGAGCCTGAGGGCTCCTGCTGAATGCCTTCTTTGCTTCAGTCTTTACTGCTCACGCCAGCCCTCAGAAGTCCCAGACCTTGGACATAACAGAGAAAGTCTGGACGAAGGAAGACTTCCCCTTGGTTGAGGAAGACCAAGTTAGAGACCAGTTAAGTAAACTGGATATCCACAAGTTCATGGTTTCCTAATGGGATGCACCAGCAAGTGCTGAGGGAGCTGGCAGAAGTCACTGCTGGGCCACTATCCATCATCTTTGAAAGGTCCTGGAGAACAGGCGAGGTGCCCGAGGACTGGAGGAAAGCCAGTGTCATCCCAGTCTTCAAAAAAGGCAAGAAGGAAGATCCAGGAAACTACAGGCCAATCAGCCTCAGTCTCCATCCCTGGAAAGATGATGGAATGGTTTGTTCTGGGCATCATCTCAATGCACATGGAGGAAAAGAAAGCTATCAGAAGTAGTCAACGTGGATTCACCAAGGGAAAATCATGTCTGACTAACCTGATAACCTTCTACGATGGCATGACTGGATGGATAGATGAGGGGAGGACAGTGGATGTTGTCTACCTTGACTTCAATGAGTCTTCTGACAGCATCTCCCACAGCATTGTCATAGGTAAGATTAGAAGTGTGGGTTAGATGAATGGACAGTAAGATGGATTGAAAACTGGGTGAAAGACAGAGCTCAGAGGGTTGTGATTAGTGGCACAGAATCTAGTTGGAGGTCCGTAACAAGTGGTGGTCCCCAGGGGCCAGTACTGGGTCCAGTTCTGTTCAATATATTCATCAATGAGCTGGATGAAGGGACAGAGTGCACCCTCAGCAAATTTGCTGATGACACAAAACTGGGAGGGGTGGCTGGCACACCGGAAGGCTGTGCCACCATACAGCGAGACCTGGACAGGCTGGTGAGTTGGGCAGAGAGAAACCTAATGAAGTTCAACAAGTGCAAGTGTAGGGAGCTGCACCTGGGAAGGAATAACCCCATACACCTGTACAGGCTGGGGGCTGACCTGCTGGAGAGAAGCTCTATGGAAAAAGACCTGGGAGTCCTGGTGGACAACAGGATGACCATGAGCCGACAATGTGCCCTTGTGGCCAAGAAGGCCAGTGGCATCCTGGGGTGCATCAAGAAGAGTGTGACCAGCAGGTTGAGGGAGGTCATCCTTCCCCTCTGCTCTGCCCTGGTAGGCCCCATCTGGAGCACTGTGTCCAGTTCTGGGCTCCCCGGTTTAGGTACAGGGAACTACTGGAGAGCGTACAGCAAAGAGCTATGAAGATGATTAGGGGACTGGAACATCTCTCTTATGAGGAAAGGCTGAGGGACTTGGGTCTTCTTACTCTGGAGAAGAGAAGACAGGGAAGATACCATCAATGCTTATAAATATTTAAAGTGTAGGTGTCAGGAGGATGGGGACAGTTTTTTCAGTGGTGCCCAGTGACAGGACAAGAGGAAACGGGCACAATCCTGAATGTAAGAAGTTCCACCTAAACATGAGGAGGAACTTCTTTACTTTGAGGGTGGCAGAGCCCTGGAACAGGCTGCCCAGGAAGGTGGTGGAGTCTCCAGTCTCTGGAGACATTCAAAACCTGCCTGGACATGTTCCTGTGCACCCTGCTCTGGGTGGACTTGCTTTGGCAGGGGGGTTGGACTAGATGATCTCCAGAGGTCCCTTCCAACTCCATATCATTCTGTGATTCTGATGTCACCGTGGGTCTCTTTTCTTCTAAATCTCAATCTTTGTATATAAAGCTCACAGCTGGATGATGACCAAAAAAGGTTTATTTTTTAGCAAGCTTTTCACTCCATCTTGTCTTCCACACACTTGTGCACTCACACACGCAGGTTAAGGACTATAAATGAAATGGGAATGTGTACTCTGAAACTTGATAATGGTTTCAGTATATTCAAGCAGGTCTCGGTACTAATGATTGATTCCTCACCAGCTGACTTTCAACTACTCATAATAGTAAAGACAGGCAATGGATGATGTTTCATTGGTAACATTTCTCAGTAAACTCTGCAACTACAGAAGATGCCCAGAGAAAAGCATTGAAAGGAGCAGCACCGAAAGAAGCATGACTGGCAGGTCAAGGGAGGTGATTCTGCCCCTCTACTCCTCTCTCATGAGACCCCACCTGGAGTACTGTGTCCGGCTCTGAAGCCCACAGCACAAGACAGACATGAAGCAGGTATAACGGGTCCAGAGGAGGCCACAACAACAATCAGAGGGGTGGAGCACCTCTCCTATGGAGAACGGCTGAGAGAGTTGGGGTTGTTCAGCCTAGAGAAGAGAGGGGTCTGGGTAGACCTTATTGTGGCCTTTCAATATATATTATAAGAAAGATGGAGATGTATTTCTTTTTTTACCAAGACCTTTAGTGACAGTACAAAGATTTGGGCAATGATTTTAAACTAAAAGAGGTTAGATTTAGATTGAACATAAGGAAGAAATGTTTTATGATTAAGGTGTTGAGACACTGGAACAGGTTGCCCAGAGAAATTGTGGATGCCCCATCCCTGGAGGTGTTCAAAGCCAGGCTGGATGGGGCTTTAAGCAACCTGGTCTGGTGGGAGGTGTCCCTGCCCATGGCAGGGGGGTTGGAGCAAGATGATCTTTCAAGGTCCCTTCCAACTCAAACCATTCTGAGATACTATGATTCCATAAAATTGTCCTCTACCTGCAGATGTTCAAGGTACACAATTTGTATCTACCAACAGAAACATCTTTAAAATTCACTGAAAAATTAGGCATCTCTTTATGAAAGACACAGGCAAATCAGTATGGGAGGCCCCTCCATGCTATACTTGAAGTGCTCAAAGATTATTATCATCCTTTAACAGTCACTATGTTGTGTACATGTATTGTCTCTGAAATGCATTCACTAAAACACTTTGTCACTTGGTTTCTAATACACACATGACAGTAGGCATATACTTCTTTCCTTGAATGGGACACTGCACTCAACTTGCCTGACTACTTGAAAGAAATATATTATTGTTACATTTTAGAAAGATGCATTATTTCATATATTATTTTTTTCAGGCAATAAATCATAAAGATATGAATAAAACTGACAGAAAAATATACATTATCAGAAGATTACTCTGTGATAGACAACACAGCCAACTGCTAGGACCTCTGTAATAGCATTGTACTATGTTCAAAATGCAACGGACGAAGCAGTCAAGAGCAACAGGACACAGCTAAAAGAAAGGACTTAGAGGTTCCATATGGCAACTGTACAGCTTTCTAACATGGAAAACTGAGATGCAGTATCCCACTAAATAACTTTTTAAAATTAGAGTAAACAAATAATTTTGTATGAAAGAATGCAGAAGCTCAACATAAAATATGTAAATGTCAAACAATAAGCACATCGCATTTATGCACTGTAAACACTCAAGTTCTTTTTAAAAACTTCTAGAAGTGAGCTTTTTTGCTGTGGGTATTTTTTTTTTTTGAAGGAAAGTCCTACATTTTCTAGGCATCTAAGAAACAGAAAAAAAGATCTTTTTGACAGTAATAAAGCAAAACCAAAATACAGCAACAAGATTTTAGAGTAATATTAAGCTATCATAAACATATGATGAGTTACCGGATAGCCATTTCGCCCTGGTAGACCCTGGTTGAATGAGATGAAATGGTATGACACACATTAACAACACAGTCATGACATATGGCATAACAAACATGCAGAGTACATTACCGGCAAATTATAATTTGCATATCTATTAAGTTTGTGTATGTGATGATATTACAAACCAACAAATATGAAAGAGGTACTACACAATGAAGAAATGAAGCTTTGGTGATGGAAATTAAATGTTTTAACTTAAATAAACATTCCAATTAAAAGGTTACTGGCTACTTCGGATGCTCACTGAAATTCCTTTTGTTATGAAGAGCATTATCCATGAGGGGCTGATATGTGGTTTAAAGAAAAAAAAATTTCAGTGCCTAGGCAGTAAAGTAATAGACACATAAGGCTACCACCAGAACATAGGTGCCAAACAGGAAATTTGAGAATGCTACAATAGATCATGAAAAAAAAAAAAAAAATTGAAAGCCTCAGACTTTGACTGTTATCACGTGTGACACTCAGTAGTCATTTACACGGAAATAAGCAGAGCACTGCAGTAGCCGTGGAAAACACAGCATACGCCTAATTCCATGCAGTGCTATGTGGGATATACAAATATTTTCTATTTTAAATGAAAACGATTACCACAGTCTCCCAGGTGAAAACACTAACTGAGTTCACAACAGTTGCCCCTAGCCAGGCTGTCTATGAAAATAAAAAAATGAATTAGGAACAGAAATTACATTTTTTAATGCCTTGTAGCAACTTAAAACCTTATTACCCGTCAGTAAGATGAAATCTTGTTAAGTTATGAATGTGAAACTTGGAATTTGAATTCAGATATTTCTTAAAAATATTCAGTCTTGGGAGCTATTTCAGGTTTGCGTTAATATTGCAATATTGCCATGATCTAGACTTTTTTTTTAATGGACATATACTAAAACAGTAGGGAGCTGAAGTCAAAGACATTCATAACAAGGCACATAGTGAACTCTTGCCATGTTGTCTTGCTACAGGAAAATCACTTGTATCATGATTTACGGTTGTTCCTTTCTTTCATGGGAAGACTGCAAAAGAAATTGGGGAAGTCAGTGTTCCTTTCAAATAAACAGCACCATTATGCATTAAGCCTGGGTTTTCATTAATAGCTTGTTAAATGAATTTGCCACTATGAACTGCTGAGCACATGGTCAAAACCTTTCAAGGATAAAATAGTATCACTGCTCAGTATGTGCAGTTTACAGTAAAATCATTCCATCACAGCAGAAATTCAACACATTAATTCACTATTCTCAAATATGCATGTAGTATACAATAGATAGATCATCTGGTCCTGAAAATATTGTGGAAATACTATATCTATCAAAGAAAAAAAAAACAGAAGTCTGCGAACACTGTGAAAGAAATACTGTCTTAATGGTCACGCTTTTGCACCATATGGTGCACATGGACAATTGCATGACAAACACAAATGCTTGAGATGTATGTGTTTAGTCCCATTCTTCAAGTCAGACTTTTGACCTACCCCAGAAATATACAACAAAGGAAAAAAAATCCAACCAACTAAAAAAACAAACAAACAAACAAAACCCCAAATAAACATAAAACCCCAGAAGAGAGAAACTGTTTTCTTACAAACAGGATTAGCACAAGAGTCAATCACTTTACGAAACTGAATAGTGCTATTTTTCATTTTACAGGAGCACTTTGTGGCTGCAGTAACAGTTACACTGCAATGAGCTGGAGAGCCTGTAGACCTCCAAAGAACAAGGAGCCTGAACTCCACCAGTTTGTGATAACTGCAGGGGAAGTCACCACCCAGCTAAAGGCGGAGTGGACATAAGAGTCCGGACGTAAGATAGCCCACACGCACATTTTTATACTGCAGCAAAATATCTGTTATCAAGCCTTAAGCAAAACGAACGTAACATACTTACGTGGAACTGTGATCCAAACTGCTATCTGGAGTTCTGAATACAAAGCTTTACTGTTTTAGAGACTTATTTCTTAAGGAACTCTGTGATTAAATTATTCCGCTCCGAGATAATTAGTGTTTATACTGTGTAAGTATAAGTATCAAAATTCCCTCTCGATGGTACATGATCATTTTATCACGGTGATAACTTAACAGGATCTAACAGATTTCTCCCTGATTCTGGAAGTACCAACAACGTATCACTGTACTTACAGGAGGTCCTGTGGGGAGGGGGAGAGGGAAAGAAGGTAAAAAAAGAGAAAAAAAGAAAACGTAAGCTTATGAAGTTATTAAAGAAAGACAACATATGTACGAAGCCACGCACACGGCCTCAGGATTGTAAGTGAGCAACACTGCTAAGACATTGTACACATTTTCCCATTCAAGGACTTTTTAGCTTCGGTTGTGCTTTGCAACCTGTAAATATGGCTAGTGACTAGCTGCATGCAAGCGCGCCTTACCAACTCTTCAGTTACAACCATGCAATCTTATGCAAGTTGCTTCTCCATCCATTCCCATGCAATTTCATGCCAGTTAAAAAATACCTGCCGTGGACTACAATTCGTTTTGTCAGACTCCACAAAAAGCACACGTAACCACATCGCCAGCCCCAGCTAGCCGTGCAGCTGGCATTTGATCACAGCTTGGCTGCAAAATCGCACAAAGTACCCTTGGCATTTAACCTTGGCATCTCGTCAAAGACATACATGCACCGGCATCTTCCAGCCTTCCAACTTTGCCTACGAGGGGAGGTCTCAGTGGCCACCTGACAGGGCTGAACTTTCTTTTCATCACCTTCCTTTCTCAAGGCACACATATAAAATGCTCCCTATTAAAATGTCACACTTCGTGAAGTGATATTTGCACATTTTTTCAATTATTTAGACTCAAAGACTTTTGTATAGCAGTTCTTGGAAACATTATCAAAGGGCCACAAATCAAATCTACTATTTCAGTCTTATTAAGTTGAGCAGCTGCAGCTCCCAAATCAATGGCATTTCATTAAGCTTTTATGCCTCTCTCTAATTTCTGAATAAAGTGAAGTGCAAAAGGAGTATAAAACAGCAGCAGCTGTACTTTGAGATTGCTTTTAATATTGACAGCCTTTTGGTTTTAACAATGCAATTTTATTGTCCAGTAACTAAAGCAATTTCTTTCTCCCGGTAAACATTCCTGAACAGCATTTTAAGGTGCAGGTCTGTTTTTAAATCAATTTCCTTTGTTAATAGTTTAATACATGTTTATTTGAGATGTAAAATGAATCGACACGCATCCTTCAAAGCAATTGCCAGGATCATTTGTAAGACAATCTTCAACCATAGAATTTCCTTCCGTATCATAGCATTTTTCTCTGCGGTAAATACTAATCCAGCACTGAATGGAAACACCAAGGTGATTTATATGAACCTTTAGCAGGGCTCGCCTTCAGTTCTGTGATGCAGGAAAACACAGAAATAGTTTTTAAGAGCCCGATAAGTGATCATTTACAGAGATAAGAAAGGCCACATAAGATTTACAAAGATCGAGTTGATTGGAAGACTTTCCTGACTGGCAGATTAGACGAGTCAGCCAAGATGATTAGAAACGATCATTTTCTCCTGCATCGCCTCCAGGAAGTTCACAGTTATGAAAGACTCAGTCCCGCAAGATAATCAACAGTTCCCATTCCCTGACTGTCAGCAGGAAGAGGTGCTCAGCATCTCGTAACATTGTCTCATATGAAATTTCAAGCTCCACACCAACAGCAGGATTCTCTCAACAGCAACCTCCCTGGTACAGGGTAACAAACCAACAAATGTTTTTCTTGTTTCTGTAAGAACTTAATTGCTACTCATTTCTAGTAAACAACTTCTCTCATACAGAGTAGTCTACTTGTCACGTTATTTCCCTGAGTACCAACATTCTTAACATAAGTGATTTTATTTATTCTTCCTTTATTTCCTTCTAAAATTGTCTCAAATCAAGGGTGCGTGATGACGGAATCACGGAATCGTCAGAGTTGGAAGGGACCTCTAGAGATCATCCAGTCCAACTCCCCTGCTGAAGCAGGGTTGCCCAGAGCACATCACTCAGGACTGCATCCAGGCGGGTCTTGAAGATCTCCAGAGAAGGGGACTCCACAATCTCCATGGGCAGCACTCCCAACTACTGACTTACATGGAGTTATTCTAACTCGCTCGTGTGAGAAGACACCAAAAATGGATTGACAATTACCGATGTGTTACCAGTGGTACCATGTCAAGAATTATGAAGTGTGCCTACAAATTAATGACGATCAAGTCTAGAAAACTATCTGGAAGGCCACCAGGTGTATGCCAAGGGACACAAATTTTTACCAGAGAAATTTCAGAAGTCTGTCTCAGAGCACACAAGCAATGAAACTAAAAATGAAGGCATGCTGAGTACGCATGCTCACAAAAACAGACATCAAATAACAATGGATCTTACGAAACTGAAGACTTACCAGTCTCTCCTCTTCTGCCCCGCTTACCTCTTTTCCCTGGAGGACCTAAAAAGAAGATGATGGGTTGTTAACTTTTTTTCTTGAAATTGTAAGTAGACTATCATTTGTGTTCAGATGTAATGGCATTAAACAGATGCATTACATGGAGTCCAGAGACTTTGGCTGAGCAAGGGTAAAAGATAATGTCCTGGTTTGAATAAGATAAAGGTGAAAATAAAATTGACAGCTACATGGTCTCAGAGAAAAGGCTGGGAGAAACTTAAGATGTCATCCAGTTTATCCTCTTTCTCAAGGGAAAAAACACATCTAAATTATTACTGCTACTTCCACAAGCATTTTTTCCCCAATATTTCTGACAAGTGGAACATTTTTCTTTATGTCCAACTTGATGCACTGAAGCCCATCAGCTCTTGTGCTCTTTCCACCAAGAGAAGAATCCCAGAGAAGAAATTGTTTCCTTCCCTCAAAAAAAGTCTTTATATTCCTCAGAATTGCTACACCATTCCTTCAGTCTTCTTAAACCAAACTTATCACTGGGCATTAAATTTCATTCAGTTATTCCTGTATTAAGCCCAAAGATTTGTATTTATTTCTAACAGTAAATCCTCCTGAAAAAGTATCCACCCTCCACCTGAAAACATCCAGGAGATGAAGAAACCATAACCTGGCCATCCTCCAAACACTACTAACAGCGTATGTGTTGTTAGACACCGTCTAAGGTGCTTTGCTTCCGGTTTGTATCTGTTAGCCATAATGCAACAGCTTAGTCCCTATATGCTTTTTGGTAAGGAATTCTTTACTACTCATTGTCCTTTCTCCACAAATATTTACATCCTGTAGTCACTGTCTTTTACCACTTCTAGAGAAAAAATAAAAAAATAAAACATATAAATATAAATAATAAAATAAAAAAAATTTTGTCCCTCGTTTCCGCACTCCAACCTTCAACACCCTTTCTAAACTGCAGACATCAGTACAACCTTCTTCCTCTCTTCTCGGTGACCTTGACGTACTGCTCCTGAGAATGCAAGGAAAGTACATTTGCACTTCTCCTTGTACGGCTCAGAGGAGAGGCAGCAGCTGTGGCCGTGACACAGAGTACTGAACTGCTGCTGCTCTGAAGAGAGAGCTACAGGTGGGACTCTCAAAGCTGCTGAAGAAAGGCAAGTGCACAGGTGGAACTTCCAAAAGCAGCGACGCGTGCAGGAGCACAAGTACCTCTGCTGTGGCTGCATCCCACTGTTTGTAATGGGTATTAGGTGCACAGGTGTTTTTATGCAAATAGTTAAGCAACTGTCTGCTGCTTTAAACAGCTAATGGATTTTACAAATCATCTGAACTATCATCCCGTAGCTTTTGAACGCACGTGAATGCCAAGTCTTACTTTGCATTATATATTTGGGGCAATCTGGCTTAAAAGACTAAGATGCTGAAAAAGAAACATTAGTGATATAATTTCAAGCTGTTGCCTTGAAGGTACAGAGGTTTATTCCTATTAGAACATTATAAATCTCACTAAAATCCTTCTTTCTTGTTCTAATAATTACAGTAGCGGCATAATGCAACACAAGTTTAAGACAACAATATTATACAAAGCAAGAATGGCATAGGATATTCATTATCAACAGCATACTTAACAAGAGAATCCTATTTTGTTATTGTATGCTGAAAAATAGCAAAAGCGGCACTTCAGTGCAGAGAACCTTGCAACTTCCTCCTGAGACACTCCAGCCTCTGCAAGAGATTATCTACGGAAACTTCTTACACAGGTAAGGGCATGTTAGAGCACAGAAGTTTCTATACACACATACTTTCTTTTTTTTTTCCCCAACTAGCACTGAAACCTATGAAGTCCCTATGCTTGCATATACCTCTGCAGTAGTCCTCAGTGGAGATTTCCTGGGCTATCCCCAAGCTCTCAATACAGCTGTGGTTGCTCACAAACATGGAAGCACAGGAGAAAATTATAAGGTTCTTCACCAGGTAATGACCTGTCTTTTGGCATGTAACAAAATATCCCCATCCTGTTTTGCAGAATATTATTTTATTAAACTTCATCTGTGTTACAGATGTGCACACGCACACACACAAAGGTGTCTGTTACCAAGTTTCCTTCTGAGAAAACAACAGAACTTTGAAACTAAAAACTTCAGCTACAGACCAGCAAAAGGCATTAAAGCCACCAACAGAAACCCCTTCAAGCTATGAATTTTAGGAAGGAATGAATTTTGTCCAGCAAATCGTATCTCCATAGAGCATTAAACTGCCATTTTAGTAGCTGTGCACAGTGATGACAAAGAAGGGGCTCCATTTCAGTTCTTTCCTCTAACATCCAGCACTCATCCCTTCTAAACTCTTATTCTGAGATTACTAGATTCAGGTGTACGTGTCAATCATCAGAAAAATGCTTATTATTAGAATATTTCCAAACTAACCACATGACCAAAGCTAGGAAAATTACTCTGGATTTACACCAGTATTAATGAAATCATACCACCGCCCCTGCCTTTGATTCGTCAGGCCAGCAGTATTTAAAGGCCACTGGGTGATGTGAATCCCTTCTCCCTCTCATTAAAAGCTTTTTTGATTTCTGCACTACTTGGATCTATGTTAAGGTAGCAGCATCTGCAAACCTCTTAGAAATTGTGAGATGAGAGGTGGATCTTGCAAACTTCTGGGGCTTGGGGACCATTTGAGTAAATAATTTATATATAGTTACCTATTTTTTTAATTTTTACCAATATAAAAAAGTTATTTTCAACAGTTAATTACAGTTGGTTCAAGTTCACAGAAACACTAACGCTCACGTTTAAGGTCATCAGTAGATGACCTACAACTTCAGAAACTACACAAGCTCTCATGTTTTCCTGAACAGGCTCTCTAAATCTTAACTGCTAACATCATCTGTTGCTCCAGGAATTTCCAGTTATCAAAACCCTGGGCATTTTGCTATAAATATTAATTTTCCATCTGTTTACAGTTTTATTTCTTTGCACTAATCGGAGGATTTCGTGGAGACTCATTGCAGCAGAAGGAGCAGTGAATGAAGTCATACTAGACACATTGTCATCTTACAATAAGTCCACAGACCTTCACAGCTTGCACAAGCTACACAACTATTCGGAATTTTCTTGCACGGGTTAAAAATCTCTCTAGAATAGTATCAGAAATGTGCATGCCGAATTGAATTTAATCCAGAGTATTTAAAAACTAGTTTGTTTTGAACATCTTTTTATATTAAAAATATAAAACTTAGAAAGAAAAACACAAGTTTGAATCTCAGCGGAGTGAGCTGGATTAATAAAGATTAATGATACTGAGCAATAAGCAAAAGCTAGTTTATAGTAGCCTAGTTTGCCAATACATTGTTTTCCTAAGATCACTACATTTACCTACAGGTAGGGAGTAAAAGTAAAGTGCCAGAAGATAACCTGGTTTTCATTTTTAACTTATTTTAGCTTTGAAATATTTGAAACAATTTTATTCTTCAAAAAAAAAAAAAAACCATTTGTGAATCTAATTTTTATGAAGAGACAGTTTAGAAAGGAGGTTTTTTTATTCATTCAAATGTCAAAAAAATTAATGTCACTGCTATTCCATATCTACCAAGGGAATTTTGAAAAGTAAATAAACTGGGAGGGGAGAGGGGCATTATATTCCCAAAAACTAACAGTGAATTACTTATCTGATTTTATCTTCTCAAGCACAAGCTAACAAAAAAAACCCCACAAACAAACAAAAAAGCCCCACACCCCCAACACAACTGATGTCAGCCAGATAACAGCTTTAGACTTTGACACTTGATATTTTTACTGAAATATAAGCAATAAAAAGTAAAAGTTAATAATAAGGCTTTTCTCCTCCCTCCCCCAAATTCCTCCAATACAACCTCAAAATTCTACTCAATCTTCAGTAGAAGTAGCTGTCAAAATAACTACTGATATAGTACCATTGGAGAGACCACGTAGGAACAAGAATGTAACTATTAACAGGTTTTCCAAGACATTTTCAAAAATATCAAGCACAACTTTGGTCACATGCACCCTCTAGCAATGGGTATTCTAATCTTTGCAATCAGAAATCTCATATTATAGTAATCCAAATCAGAAATAACTAGTACAGATAGACTATGGTCAAGTCACTGTTGTGGTCCTAGAGAGGTTGCCTCAATGGACCTTATTTCTTTTTAATAATTTAATAATTTGTCCTTTATGGGCACAGTAGTGACAGAGGTCTGCGGCAGATGTACTATTTTTATACTGCTGTATGGGAGACAGTTTTTACTAGAGGAAAGCAGATTACAACTGTGTGTACTGCACAATATGCCTTGCTGTGTATCAAAACAGGTCACATAACCGGCCACGCACCCTAAGGGGTGGGAGCCAACGTGCCATCTTCACGCTACAGAAAGACTCAGCTATGCACTTAAGCTTTAATAGATAAAAGAATCTATCTTAATCTGATTAAGAACACCATAAATCTTAATTTTAGATCTATGCATATTTTTAAATCAGATACAACAGATGGAAAATACACTCTCTTAAAATGTATTCATTATTGCATTTTTTCCAGTGGTTAGGCTTGAATCATGAGTTAAACTATGACATCATTAATTTATTAAACACCCCAAAACGTAAAGATGGTGTATATTTTTCACACATTAGACAGCAAAAGCAGGATTTTCTTCATTTCTCCATCTACTTTCTAAAAAAGACATTCTAAAAGCATGAACAGGTTCTCCTTGCTCAAAGGGAAAAAGGACTGACCTATCAATAGTGTAAAACAAGAATAATGTTTTTGTTCTCAGAGATACATTTTTAGCTACAGAATGAATAATATGCACTTCAATAATGCACATTTATGAGGCACTGAAAAACTGGTCTCAGGTTTTTAATTGGTATGAATCAATGACGATGACTAAGTTACGTTGCTTCACACCAGCTAAGAACTTTGAAAACAGAGGGAAAGACAGCGTGCAGTTTCCCTACATCAAGCTTTGGCTCCGTAACTTTCTCTTAATCTTCTAAAGACTAATCCTATGCTGTTAAGGAGATACATTCAATAATTAAGTGGCCAAACTGTGAGAGGAAGTTACGCCATAACAGTCGAGTCTTTCAAAAAAATCCATATATTCATCTTTAAGGATAAGGGTGGTGCTAGCATATTGTTAAACTGGCACCACCTGTGTTCTTTCATTTATTAATATAGTTACAGCAAACAAATTCTACTTTTCAAAGCATCAGATTGGAGAAAAAAAAAAAAAGAAGAAAACACATTTGGTGGATGAGAACTAGAGTCCCTCTATCAGCACCTGCCAGTGCTTTGCCGTCTGGTCATCAGCTGACCTAGAAAGTCAAGTTTGTCCTAATTTTGGAAAGAAGTACAGTGGTATTGTCTAGTCAAAGGAAAAGGATTTACCCATCTCGGGTTATACCAAACCCTAACAGGTACTCACTGTCTCTCTAAGGAAGAGCTCCTACACCAAACCGACGCACCAACCTAGGGATAGCACAGGAGTTCAGAATCCTGCTCCCTGTTTTACCGATGCGCAGGCCCTTGCTCACATTATCACTTGACACACACACATCGCTACTGTTAAAGGTAATGAGTATTCCACGTGTACATGAAAAGAAGAATATTTTCCTGGCCATTCGAAGGACATCCATTTCACACGCAGCTTACAGCAACAGAAGATTTTGCCTGTCAAGTCAGAAAACTGCATTGATCCAATGGCATTTTCAGAGTAAATCTTGAGCAACTTCGCTGAAGTTAGTGGAGTTACTTCAGTATCATTAGGCATAAAACTGCCAACTTTGCTGAAATCACATGATTAAAATATCCAGAAGTCAGCTGAACCAAACCAACCAAGCCACCCAAACTACTTTTTCCAATTTGACTGTATTTCAAGCTCCATCACCCTAATTTGTCAATGGATTCAGCTCTCTCCTTTCCACTTCCAGAATACAACCCAGCTGCCATTATTTAATCCTGTTCCACATTTCTCCCTGCCAATCAAACTCAGGAAGGACTTCAGTACGGCACTGAACAGAGCCAACCCCTCACTGCTCGCGGGGAGAGGATGGCTTCCCCAGCAAACTGACGCCTCGGTGTTTTTACAGCCGTAGGAGCAGCACGTTGACAGTACAGACCAGCGACACAGGCAGGCAGCAGAGCAGAGCGGCAGCCACGGAGCCTGGCACCTCTTCCTGTGAAATATGCACACCATGAGCAGCACGGTGACTCCAGCTAATGCTGGCCTGATTAAATGCCCCATCCTGCTAGCCTCCTCCTCCTCCTGGAATGGTCACTGACTTCAGTGAACAGTCCTGAGACATCCCAACAGGCTGAGCTCTCACCTGATGGATGTTTGGGCACTGTGAGATTCGGCATACACAGCCATGGTCCTTTACCATAGCACTGCCATCAGTTCCATCCCAAGCAGGGAAGAATGGGAAGATTTCTATCTCCCAAGCTGAGCGTGTTTCTACAAACACTGTATGGATCTATTCCTGCTTACTTCATCAACCTTTTTCCTTTTCCCTCTTTTCTCAGATCTTTTAGCTCATATAACACTTGGACTCTTCTTTTCTCCCACTATGCATAATCATCCCACCCGATGTGTCGGTCTTCTGCTTTGTACCTCAGTCTGTCTGGGACAGCCTGCATGAATTTCCTTCCTCAGAAAATTATCTACCTCATTTTGAGCCTCAGCTGGATAAATAACATTCATTGTTTCACACGCAGTACATCATCTTTTTGGCTCCCCATGAAACGTCATTGCATGGCTGGCTTGGATACATGTCAGAGGCTATTATGCAACTCGGCTGAGGAAATGCCAAAATCAGTCTATCTGATCCACAGCAAAGAAACCTGACCTCCCTAAGGCAGATTATTTGTGCCACTTCTGTGCATGCTAAATACCATCTGATTAGAGGTATCAAACCTAGCATCATCTCACTAGTACCGGATACTACTGAGAGAGCTCAAAGAATCCCACGATCATCACTTTTAAGATAGCCAGAACTGCGCATACACCTACATATTCTCTCTTTTTCTTCTCTGGTAGTTAAATATGCTTAAAGCTTGAAAGGGAACATCCCTTCCAAAAATTCTAAAATAATTCAATATTATAATTCTGAATTAATTCTGTAACTATATCATTGTCTACCCCTTTTTTCCCCTTAACCCTGTAAAACTCTTGGACTAAGCAACAATGTGTGACAATAAGTCTCACAGTGTAAAAGATACTTCAATAAATATTTGTTTCTTTTTGACAATGGTAAGTATACTGTCTCCTAAAATCACAGATGTCTCTTTCTGTGTTGTTATGAGACTGAGAAACTTACATTCCTTACCCAGCTTCTTGATACCATTGTGCTAAATAGCACATGCATTTTTGAGATGTTCTCTTGCTTGCCTCCTTTGTAAGGTGAACATACCCTATTTTTTCAATCTCTCCATCTGAATTTTCTCAAATATTATTACCTTTTCCTAAGCTTTCTCCTGCTTCTGCAGTGAATCTTTCAGCATGTTAAGGCCGAAACATCTCATGCTTTGTTCACAGTCCTGAGCTCTCCCTTCCATACCGCTCCTACAGGCGGAGCGCTAACGCATGTCCAGCAGAGCTGCCCTACTCCAGGAGTCAGCGGCTGGCGAGGAACAGCCTCACACAGCCTTTCCTGCAGAGCCTGGCAAGAAGCCCCTCTCGGCCCTTGGGTTCTCAAGTGCTTTCCCAAGAGCAGGTCCTCCTTCTAAGCACTGTCTGTACTCAAAACTTATTGTCATAATTTCTCTAAAGACAGATCGCTTTAAATCTGCAAGTTTCACTCTGCTTCATCTTTCCCCCTAACAGTACACTGGCTCCAAATGACATCCAAGGTAGATATTTCTTAAGCAAGACTTAATATCTTCAACTATAAAGTAGAAGATAAGCCTTGACAAGCAAAACATACATAAAATTCAATTTTTGACACAGGTAACCACTGGACATACTTTATTGTTTTCCATCTAACCTAGAAGTCCCAAGATACTTTCCTTCTGTAGCAGCTGCAGTAGAGCAGCAACCCTGGGTTTGGAGTACTCCCTAAACATTGCGTAACTTCCACTTCTCTCTCCCTCCACCTCCAGTCCTCACAGATACAGTTTTCTGGCAAGAAAACTTCACTTGTTTGGCCCTATTCAAACCCAGACACTGGGAGTGTTTGAAGTCGGGCTTTCCCTGCCCAACCCACAGATATTTCACTGGGCTGAAGCTGCCCGAGAGCTTTGTGAATGCTGCTGGTGCTGCTCCCTGGTGCTCGATGCTCGAGTGCTTAAGGGATATTCCCCCCTTAAATTGTGCTGCTGGCTACCAGCTCCCAGCCTAATCTGAATATTGGACTCATTAAACATTACATAAAACATCAGGTGCACGTATCTTCTCTTAATGTCACGATATAGGGTGGGTTATCTACTTTCTACAGATACAGCACGTGACCTTATTAACGCAGATAATAGGTGTGAGAGCAAGTTGTTCTGTCTACAAATCCTCCTCCTACCAGTTCGCATTTTTTTTTCTCTGTGTTTGTTTCATTATTGTTGTTTTCATGTTCTGAGTGACCAGCGTTCTAGCAAAAATGGCACCACTGGTTTACCTAACAGACCTACAGCATATTTTGCATTATTCTTCATCCTTACGTATGCTAACACTTTGGCCATACCCTTTGTCACAGCTGTAGCGTTAGGAAGGCCTTCACTGACCTACTCATACATATATCACAAATCTCTACAGGAGGTTTACAGGAGTCTTGTGATGCACTACAGTCCCAAAGTTTAATCATATTGATGTTTTCTCTCTCTCTTTTCTCTTCAGTAAGAGGAGGACGGGGATAGGAAACACTGCTGCTTACATGGCCTCATTTTAGGAAGACTTAAAGCAGAACAAATAGGTTCTTGAACTTTGCGTTTTTCCCAGGTTGCTGTATCACCAAAGTGCTGCGGCAGAACGTGTACCTGACGGCATTTCAAATACTGTCAGAGGTGAAGATTCACATTTATAAGACAACCAACAAAGCGATTCACCTCAGATCACAGCTTTTGTTTCCAACCAGAAGCTCGAGTTATGATTTATCTTGCTAAAACAGTCTGAAATAGATACCAGAAGCCTGGGCTGGAACAGTCTGCTGGTTTTTGCAGACTAAGTTTTAGTGGTGAGGCTACTAAACTATTTTAATGAACATATAACACTCCAAGCACACATGGTCATCTTTGCAAACACAGAAATAGCTGCTATCACCTGGCTGACAAATATTGCTGAGGGACAGCTGAAGTATGTAGGGATAGCTATTCTACACTAGCAAGTCATGAAAGTCTTCTCATCATTTCAACTTTTCATTCCATTGTACTATTATCATGCCATATCAATAGTTGGCCCTATGATGCAAAAAGCATATGTCATAGTGAGAAAAACTATTAAAAAAAATTTAGAAAAACTATTTAAGCTTCATTTTACTTTTTCAGATACTAAAGAAATAAGGTATCAGAATTAAATTCTTCTTCAACCTCAACAGAATTTAAATTTAGGTTCTTCAGGAACAGATTTAGACGTCTAGACATTTTTTGAGGACATGCAGCCATACCGGATTATTAAGCAACTACACAGTACGACTCTAGTTGTATAAAAGAAAAAACTTCAGAATTAAAAGTCCTTAAAACCTAATCCTGCATCCCCCTTTAGGATCTCATGTTATATCTCAAAGTTCTGCCATCAGGAAAACGACAAACAAGAACAACATAACAACAGCGGAAAGCACATCGTCTTTCTCAAATGCAGCACTTCGGTCACACTAACTCAGAGAGTCTGTCACAAGTCAACTTTTCTCTAGTACCTACACATTAATGCAGGCTATGGCTCAGAACAGAGCAAGACTGCAGCATTTTAGGTAGTGCTGTTGAGAAACAGGGACTTTTCCATATCAGTCAATGCACCCCACCACCCCAGAAAATGGCAGGTACCCTTCCATGCACTAAGCACTATGCAGACAACCATCCTGGCTGTGGCATTCACGTTACTTGTGTTGAGTTACGCTCCATCTGAGCGATTTTTCACTTAAGCACATTGTCACATCAAGCACGTGCACGGGAGGCTTGGGTCATTACTGTCTCTGAGGGTTCACTCTGACCTAAGGAAACCCGTGACCTCAAAGCTTTCTCAGGCAACCAAACGTGCCCACCTCTTCTCCCTTGAAGAAAAGAGGACACGTCTCCCATGTTGTAGTGGGATGAACGCAGGTTTAGATGTATGGGCCATACCAGCGCTGAAACCCCCACAGCATGTTAGAATCAAAATGGCCTTTTTTATTTCCTCCCAAGTCCTACATCAATTTCTTTCTCCTGCTATAACTTCCCACCAGGTTCTTCATGTTCTTTTCCCTTTGCATTTCATCAACTGGAATTTTTTTTCTGTTTTGTTTTTTTAAAATGCATCCTTTCTCCTTGCTGGCTATATGGGCTCTCAGCTGCCAGGCCCAGTACAACAGCAAGTAGGTGCAACAGCTGGAGAAAAGTCCTGCTCAAGCACCCAGATGCCTATTTGACACCCCCTCAGTACTCTCGGGAGATGTTACACAGGCTGTCGGTTTTGCTTTGGACTGCTTGGAACAGCTCACCTCAGTGCAAATGGGAGCTGCGTTAAGCACATGAAAATGTCCAAGGCTTGTAACTTTGTGAAACTGGACTGTCATCTTTTCCCCCAACATGACAATAGCAGAAGGTCATATAAACCTGACAAAAATACCAGCCAAGGTTAAATCTCAGTCTTTCGCTCCGAATTACGGCTAAATGAGGTTTTATTAGCAAAGAACAGGCAAAGCCAGAATATATTTCCTTTAACAGCTGGCTCTGATTAAAAGGAAACACCAACAGACTGCGGTTAATTTTTGGCAAAAACATAAGCCACTGAAAACTGAGTCTCACAACGGCGAGGGAGAGGCAATGTTAATAACTATGTCAGCTACTCGCAAACCTTGTCGCAGTCGCTCATGTTATTTTCACTAGCAGTAGTGAAAATAAAAGTACCTAAGGATCAACGATTCAGATTACTCTGAATGTTCCTCATAGGTTGGGAGTTTTGCTACAATTTTCAACAAGTATCGATTTTGATTAATATAAGTGCTTTTGAAAACCTCACTTAAAGTGCCTTCAAAAAGATTTTTCACTTTAAACACTACAAAACACTCTGAAGGTAAAGTATGACACTCCAGTTTCACTTTTTACACTGTTTGTTACAATACCTACAGAACTAGTCATTTCTTGAAAAGAGTATCACCTTTTAAAATAGATATAACCCGACTTTTTTAATCCGACGATATTAGCAATATTGCCTTAGACATTATTGAGAGGGTATAAAATTTATCATTTTATGTAATGTGGATAGATACTGAGGTAGCTGCTATATGACCAAAGAGCAAGACATTTTTTAAGTCTGCATTTGAAATGAACCCGTAAAAGCAGATGGCTTACCAACGGTTTACAAGCTGTAGCTGAACTGAATACACGCTTAAGTGACTACAGTCTCTTTCAGTTTTAGTGCTTCTTGTAAACCTGCAGTGATCTACCTTAAGCTATTTATAAGCTACTCAACTTTTCCACATCTTCTATATATTCTTCTCAGCTCAAGAGCAAGTGTAAAATCCAGATTAGATGGAAACAAGTAAAATTTCCATCAGGTAATTTGTCACATCAGTTTCATTTTATCCTCAAATATTCTCCTGCAAAGGCACTGAATAGTCTTTCGAGATTTTTAAAGATGTGGAACAACAACATCAACACCATATTCAGTTAAAACTGTACAACACAAATGAAACAAATATTTAATATCCTAGACTATCTCCACTTACATTGTGGAGTCCAGGTGTCTCCTCTTACTACAGATTTGATCCGCATGCTTAACTTTTAAGCCATGATTGACAAGACTTTCGTGATTATGATGACAGATTAAAGTGTTCATTGAATTTAGAGGGTTTTTATTTCAGTTGTGACAGTAGTATACTGGGAGACAATGAAATACAATACCATAGGATTAAGGGCAGCACATAACTAGTCAGGCACTGGTACTGCAATCATCTTGGCCTAACCCACACATGCTGATCACCCATTTAAACATAAAACCCTACCCTGAGCAGAGCATATTCCTTTCAAAGTCTTACTCACGTGCCTCCTCTCATTTCTAACATAATAAATATATCATCTGACGAGGAGCTTAGTGACAGCTGCAGAAGTTAGTTCTAATTACAAGAAAAAATAACTGGCTTTAAAAGGTTCAATAAGTCTCTATTGCATAACAGCACCAAAGCAGTACAATTGCTGCTTACTAGTAAAAGTAAATAAATAGCGTGCCAGGGCTGTGTTACTCCCAAACTCCAAATATCAGTTTCTTCTGGATAATGTATAAAAGCATCTGCTCTGTTGATACACCATTCACCTACAGAAAGGGAAAACAACAAACCGAACACAAACACTTCAAAATGTTTTGTTTGAATTATCACAGGAGCTACACAACTGCAAAAGACCAAAAATGATAAAAAGGAAGTAACTTGTTCACTTTGGTTTACATCTTACAGCTGCCTGTGAACTTTTGCAGTGATACTGGCTTTGGTGCCTAAGGAGACATATATTCAACCTGACAGCAGCAGTAAAATATTTTTATTATCCTGGGCTATATCCTGCTCCTTAGTCCCTATTATTTCAAACAGCATACTTGCCTGAAAAAAAGTCTTCAAAGAAAGTACAATCTCCTATGCTTTAAACACTCTCGTGAGACTACGCTCGTGAAATATAGCAGTGTGTCTTTGATCCACTGGACATTACTTCAGGTTGAGATGCGAGTGCACTGGATAACGACAATAAAAAGAGACTTCAGCAGATGCCAAAACAGCCAGGACTTGGATCGCTCTTGCTGTACAAGCCTCTTTCTTAATTTAAGAGGACAACCAATGAAAGTTGTACTGGATCAGGCTCAGAGTAAGAATTAATAGATGAAAGTTTATTGTACACTATACACCATAGTGACTTGTTTCACTGTAAGTTTTCAATTATTTTCCAAGTGTCAAAAAATTGTCTAAGATAAATGTAAAGCTTGGTACATGTCCCACACAGAGAGCTCGCAGAAAGCAGCACAAGGGAATAGATGCTCTCAGCTGCTTCCCTGTGACCAGCTGTATCTTCGGTAGCTTGGAAGCCATCCAATGCTGTAACTTTGTCAGCCAGCTGTAACCCCATGTTGAACTTCAAGAACTTAATCCACTCTATTATTGCCTTTTCACAGGTGGAACCTGTGCCCTTTTCTTTTATCAAGGTCTGTCTCGTGACATAATAGAGACTCCAAAAATCTAATGACTGTTCATATGAATTTATATAGATCATCCTTTACTCATAGAAAGAAAATGACTAGCAGTACAAATAAGTAAAAAAATTCCATCTCTAGCAAAGCACATGGAGTTAATCTATCATTTTAGACTGCCAGACACACAAATATACACTGAGTCAAGTACACACACAAAAGAGCTTTCTACTTTAAGGCAACTCCAGAGGGCCTTATCAGCTTTGATTGAGGCAAATCTCCCCCTGAGGCTACAGGGCTTTTACTTGGGCAAATGCTGAATTAAAAAAAAAAAAAGGCTTCTTTTCATTTGGCTCAGTCTCAAAGGAAAAACAAAGTAATGGATATACTTCCTAATATATTGTAAAGCTAGCTTCCTCTAACATACAATAGTTTACACATCCTATTGTGTAAATAAGAGTTAAAGATCCTTATACACCAAAATTACACACCAGATACTTAAAACCTGTTATTGTTCATGCTTGAAGGTTAGCTACAAACCTTACTCATAGTATTTTCAGAGTGAAATGAAGACATTAACCATGTTTTTTACATACCTACTACAAGCACAGAGTGAATGCTAATTAGACTGGTACTTCAGTCAATCAAGTTAATCAAATTCGTAGATAGCAGCATACTTTTCTAATTGTGTCCTTGCATGAACAGGTAGGGGTGTAAGCCAGTTACAAAAATAGCACACCTCACTCTCAACAGGGCAACCTGCTTTGGTCTTCCATCTGCAAAACACAACTGCAGCTTTCCACAACCAGAAAGTAGCAGTAACATTTGGAGTGAAATAACAATAATGGAGAACAAGCTTGCAAACAGCGAGCTCTTGGCTTTTTACAAAGGAGCCTGGCATGTTCTGCGTGAAGAGCTATTGAAAATCTGACTCTGAGCATCACGATATAATCTTTAAGGAGCTGACCATAACAGAAGGTTATTCCCTGTACAGATGTCTGAGCAAGAGTTACATTATTAACCTGCCCAGATGTGACGTATTCAAGGTGTCACAAATTGAATAAACCACTTTTTACAAACATCTTTCTTAGTGAAACTGGACAGTATGACCTAACATTGCCTCAAAAGAATGGGAAGTTGAAAAGCACTAGGCTCTGTATTACACCTCAAGTGCTGTCCGGAGCTAATAAATTTATATGGTGCTGTACTTAAATAACCTGAAAGCAGAGTTTACAGGAAGTTAAACATTAACACTTTGCTATGACTAAGTGTTGCTTTTTACTAGAGGCAGGGAAAAGTGATATTCATAACATAACGGGAAGTTATATTCATAACCCCCATCAAGGTTAAGCATTAATAAAAGAATCTTCTTTTAAAATTTAATCTAAAATTCAAGGACTGTCTGAGTCAGGAAGTGAGACATCCTCCTACTCCCTTATGGTTACAACACTGTCCTAGCAAGGGCCACAGTCCTGCCGAAAGTGTCCAGTGTTTTTCTTGTGAAAACAACAAATGTGAGAGAGAAGAGCTCTCAGATCTTTACTTAGATCCCAAAATCGGTGATATGAACTCATATGTTCCTGAATAAAATACTAACTTGGCAACAATGTTTGGAACAAGCTATATTTTGCACATAAACCTACTTGGCAAGCCAGACCGTATGTTATTGGAATAATTTCTCTTGGATAAGGGCACAGACTAACTCCTTGGTGTCAGGCATGAACAAGCATGCTAGGGTCTGGCAATGTTTCTCAGATGTTAATACAGGGTCACGATCATCCGCTGAACATAAAACCCAAACCACTTCTGAATTAAGGCTACAATATCAACCCTAATTAAAGGGATGCTAAGTGCAGCCAGCAAAAGCCTATCCAAACTGAAAAGATGCTGCAAACCCACCTGTTTACTGCTGCCTTTCAAATACAGCCATAAACCCGGCAGTGCTAGAGTGCACATGCACGCATACCTACAAACACGCACAGAGAAGGAAGAAGACTAGCAGACCTTGGAGAGGCAAGCCCTTTCTGTGGGCCACACAATGCAGAACCTGAAAGTCCGCTAGGTCCTCAGGTATGTTAAACGCGAAAAACAGACCGTAGAGCAAATATTAACCATATTATTACAAAGTTTAGCATTTTCACTATAACACGGTAAGAACTGCAGAGAAGAAAAGGATTTTTATTGTTATTTGCAACTCTTTTCTTACGTACTTACACAACCTCTTACTTCCTTACTTACCTTACTTCTCCCCCTCTACTCTGCACTGGTGAGGCCACAACTGGAGTATTGCATCCAGTTCTGGGCTCCCCAATTCAAGAGGGATAGGGAACTACTGGAAAGAGTCCAGCGTAGGGCAACAAAGATGATTAAGGGATTGGAGCATCTCCCTTAGGAAGAAAGGCTAAGAGAGCTGGGACTCTTTAGTCTGGAGAAGAGAAGGCTGAGGGGAGACCTTATTAATGCCTATAAGTATCTCAAGGGTGGGTTGAAGGAGGAGGGAGCCAGACTCTTTTCAATGGTTCCCAGTGACAGGACAAGGGGCAACGGGCACAAGTTGGAACATAGGAGGTTCCACTCGAATGTGAGAAAGAATTTCTTCACGGTGAGAGTGACAGAGCCCTGGAACAGGCTGCCCAGGGAGGTGGTGGAGTCCCCTTCTTTGGAGATTTTCAAGACCTGCCTGGATGCAGTCCTGAGTAGCATTCTCTAAGCAATCCTGCTTCAGCAGGGGAGTTGGACTAGATGATCTATATGGTCCCTTCCAACTCTAAAAAAAAATTCAGTGAAATTCAGTGAAACCTGTTGGCGAGAGCAAACAATTCAAGTTGCCCAAGTTAACACTTAAAAGTAATCAGGAAAAAAACCCACAAATTTTGTTAATAATGCATGAGTCTCTACTAGAGACAAGTGGCCCAAACACGTTTAATTGAATTAGAGAACAGGCAGATCCAGATCGTGTCACGAGAAAACTGAGACAACAGATGAATGAACAATTTAACATCAGGACAACATTCACATATTAAATGAAGTTAGACCTTTAACTATTAATCTATCTTTTTGAAAGATTGTATTCATTTCTGTGCCAAAGAATATCCACTCAGCTACTGGTGCAACATCAGGCATACCATTAAAATCACTTTATAGCAGAATCGGAGACAAAGGAAGAACATCTCAAGAATTTAAGGGTATATCAAAATCAATGGTGTTGAAAGTAGTACTAGGATTAAGCACTTTTGGATGAGGATAGATGGGAAGACAAAAATCTGCAACAGGTCACTGAGAGGCTCAATAGGAGTTCAATAGGGGTGGCCAATTCGCTTCTATGCTCTTGAAAATCTTGCTCCATTCACCATGGAAAGAGTACTTTGACAGCCAGATACTGAGTCATGTAGCTATTACGTATTAAAAGAATCATTTGGTGGAGAAAGGGAGGAGGGAGAGAAGCTTTCTGCCTTTTTGGTCTTGACTGCCTGCAGAAATGTCATCACTGCCAGAAAACATCCAGATTTCAGCTGCTTCGGCTTCATGGTCTGTAATGTCATTACTGTTAATATGTTCAGATTTCCCTCTTCTCATTATCACAATAGTCAAAGAAAGAGATTGTTCCTTCACTTATGGAACAACCAGTAAATGCAACTAGCACCCTATGATTGAACCCTGATTTTGATTATTCATATGTTCACAAAGATGCTACAGTTTTCCCTCTTCTAAGGTATAACAAGATACAAGCAATCTTTCCCCTAAAAATAAAAACCAACAAAGACAAGCCAGAAAACAAAGGTGTTGCCAGTTGGTTCAAAAGGTCTCTGAACCAAGTATCTTTCTGATTCGTGAGCCTGGTACTCTCCTTGGCCTTGTCTAAAGCCTGTCTGAAATGACCTACAGACAAGGCATGTTCTCCATTGAGCCTCAGGTCCCCCAGTACTGAAATATGTATAAGGTAATGGATATATGAGGTTGGTTAGGACCTGTTATGTAACATCTACTCCCAGTTTATTCAATTAAGGCTTTTTTTCAGTGAGATTCACACAGTATTTGCCCCCCTTCCCAAGCCACAAACATTCTAGCACCACGTTACAAATATTCTACATTTAGTACGCAGGTTATGGTAATTTCCTCTGTAAAGCACGTGAGTTTTATGGAAGAAAACGCCTAAGTGAGAGCCAGTTACTGTTAGTAGCACCATACTATCAGTGCCACTGGTACACTGTCAGTCTTAAATAATACTGAGCTCATCTTCCAGGGTACAATAAGGTAACTTTCACCATTCAACACATACAAAGTTTTGTAAGGTAAAAATACATACCTTGGATATACACAAGAAATACTGTTACAAAAAATTCATAATAAGCGGTTGTCTCATTTCTCAGACCGTCGTGCATAGCAAAAACCTCTGAATTCCTCTGAAGAGTTTGGCTGTAGATATTATGGCTATTAAGGCATTGATTTCTTCTTTGTATGCTTGATCAGGAAGTGTGGAACCAAAAGTTTTACGTTAAAGTCTGCAAGTGTATGTAATGTATTGTCAATATTTGAGGAAGAACAGCTCACAGCGGTGAAGCTATTCGAAATCAGGTTATTACTTCTGCATGAAGAAACAGATTAAATATGGAAAACGGTTTGCTAGCACCACTAAAATTGCAGGTGCTTGCTACCATGGAGCTTTTGGAAATATTCATGTATTTATAATCTCTGGTTAATATAGAGTTTTTACAGCAGGACCAGCAGGGAATTAATGAAATTACCTTCCAGTCTTCTAAATTGCACAAAGAATTCTAAGATTTTGTTCAATGCTGTCTTGCAGTTCTCTCAAACAGCGAATCTACCATACAGAAAATAAAGTAATACTGAATTATCAATGGTACCCAAGTCATTTGCCCAGCATGCAATGTAAAATCTTGATCATTAAGTTTTTCATACATCTTAAAAAGCTGAATGTTAGTCATGACTATAAAAGAATCTTTGCCCCACTAAGAAATTTTGCACCACATGGACAGAACAGGGTAGAAAATACTAGACTGGAGCCCAAAGTCCTCATTTATTACAGTAAAGGTGTAAAGTGCTTTTTCTGTTCCTCCCTCTTCCTGCAATCTAAACAGTCCTCATAGCCTCCTGTACCCAGCACCAACCCCTGGTATCAGGATCAGTCTCAGTTTTCTGAACTACCTCATTCTTGCTTGCTACACAATGTAGAAGCATCTTCCAGCTATTTCTTTGCTTTCCATGAGACCTAAAGGTATTTGTATATATCTAGACATATTACACTAGAGTGCAGAGTGCACTTTCACAAAGAACAAAAATGCTAGCTGACCATCCAAAGTATCTCAATACCTTTTCTTTGTAATGAGACTCTCAACACCTTCCATAGCAGTAAAATGCATAGACATCACTCCTTTTTTCATAATTAACTGTCCAAGTTCAGGATGCTGTCACATATAAAAATTACAAACAAAGAAATCAGATTGAGAGTTGCAATCTTCTTAACCTGTGCTTGCATTCCATAGAAAATCACACTGCCATACCATATGTTGAAGACTTCCATCAGTTAATACCTGCCTGAAGAATGGGAATTTTTGAATAAAGGACATAATGTGCAGCCTTGGGAATTAGCAGTTCTTATTAATTTTTTTAATAAAATAACAAAAATCTGACAAGCACACAACTATTATTTTGTCATCTTTCCATCAACATGAGAAACCGTTCTCAGGACTACATAAAACCCTTAAAGGAGTTTAAACTGCTTTCTCACACAACACATAAACTAAGTTTCAAAGCCCAAAAAGAATGTGAATAAAAATGGTACTTAATTCAGAATCCTGCTGTATGTGTGAATATCCTGAGCCTTTCCAGTATTTCTAATATCTTTGCACTAGTTTGCTATATTCCTCCTATGAGGAGTGACTCACTTTGGTTTCTCTTGAGAACTTGGGCTCCCAGGATCACACCATCACCATATGAGCTATAAAAATACAGAAACTAAAAACTAAAATTTGAATCACTCAGTATTTACAGTTGCTATACTTTGCACATGAAGATAGTTTATATACTGTCAATTCTTAGAGTAGCCATCTACTGTAAAGTCTTGGTCAATTAACATTAAAAGGATCTAATAGACTTTCTATGTTTCAATGCAGATTGACTCTACTTCCTCTAATATCAAAACTATTACATGAGGGAAGAGAATAAATGTTCTGTATTCAGAAATCACAATAAGCTTACTCTGAAATGTTTATTTAGTAGGATTATTATGGATGAGAATAATATTATATTACTATGCTTATTACTGTTTCTGGCAGTGCAAGATCAACACATATGCGTCTATAACGTTCATGCTATTAATGTATTGCTCTAGGTTTCAAATCTGCAAATAATTATCTCCTCCCAGTACTATGCGTACTTCTGCAAATTAAAATGCACAGTTCCTACCCTACCACAGCAGCCAGGGTTTTAAGTCCAACCTCGCAATGACGGGATTAAGAAATATGCTCGTGTACTGGTATTTAATGGTTCTAAACAAAACCCTCATAGCTAACAAAACAAAAAAGCAGTCAGTGCAGGATCATTGGCTTTCTTTTTTCAAAATTACAATCTCTTTAGAGACATTTTTCAATTATTTCAAGGTCAAGACTTACTTCTCAAAACTCACTACTGCTAACAACAGGAATCATTTACTAAGCACTGCAAGATCTTTAAAAGGCCATGCATAAACATCACGTACTCCAGAGCAATAGTTTGTATCAGCCCAAGTAGCTATGGCACATTTTCACATCAGTGACTTAACATTATCGCTACAGGAGGCCTAAATGTTTTCTCGACAGTAAGCTATCTGCTTCATGAGTTCATGCCAGTTCTGCAATAGCCACGTGCAAACTTGCAGACTGGGATTTTATTCCTGTCTAAAGCAATGAACTCTGAAGACATCTGCAGTTGGGCATAATGCCCACGCTGGTACAATTACAATGCTATGTCAGCTTCTCATTGTTTAAGGTGATGGATTTCAGATCGGGGCACGTTATCTTGCTGGAGTCAATGGTATTTTTTTTCTTGGAAGCAAGCTGGAACAGCAGAGGGCTCTGCCAATTTCAAAGCACCGTAATGTGTCTCTACTCTACAGCCTTTTTCTTAGGTGACACTACATAGCAATTTCTATTGTGTACCCTGCCAGCACTTTATCCTGAACAGGTGCTCAACAAATTTTCAGACTATTACAGTGCAATGTATCTGAGAAAATCAAGATATGAACAGCCAAGCCTCTCGACAAAACAGTAACAGTAGCATGCAAGCAGACTGGCACATTACGTTTAACAGGCCCCTCAGTGGGATCCCACCCCATTTATTTGATCAAGGATCACATGTTACGTTGACAAGGGCAAAAGAGCTTTGAACTTTGAAACAACGGACAAAATTCATTCTCTGGAACAGTGACCAGTTTTGTTCAGAATTGAAGAGAAGCCTTTTGGCTTCAGAGTATCTTCTTGTTACTCAGCCACCACAGAATGCAGTGTGATCCAAAATGTTTTCCCAAGGCTTACTCTTGTTAATTCAACACTAGTAAAATGTAATACCTTTGGTATCATGAATAAAACAAAACTGGCCATTTACATATTTTAACCTATGGTATTTGAATAAAGGTTTGTAACATTCCTTACAACAGAAAAAAAGACTGTGAATATTAAGTATCTTGTTGAAATGTACAGCCTCTTGTTTGGTTCAGAAAAATGGGAAAAACAACAAATACAGAGTTGTTTAGAAGTCAATGCTGGATAAAGAGCAAAAAAGAATCCCACACCCATCCAGCACAACCTAAAAAGCTACCAATATGATTCACTATGGGACACTTTCATAAAGATTGAGACCATACCAGATGTACATTAGAAAAAGGATAGGTGCGGTCACCTGAAAAAAACCAACCCCCAAACCAAAATTACTTTATATAAGTAGCTTTTTAGAAATAAGGATACCGGTTTTTTACAAATAAATTAACTACAAACATCTTTGAAATAGTTATTCCAAAGGTAAGCACGTAAAAAGCTGCCAGTATTTTGAAAATCCATAAAGGGATAACTTCCCACTACAGACTCTGCTCCCAGGAATGCACTGTTGGACATTAAAATCACCTGAAAGGGGTTCACAAGGAGACAAGAGGTGGCAGAGGCCTGCAGAGCGCAGCACCAACAAGCCCTAGAAATTAGTAAGTGAGCTACCTTCACAAAGTCTTCACTGCAGACCATCCTTGATTTTAGCACACGCTAAGGCCAGAATATCCTGGAAGGAGACATTTCCAGGTTCACAATTCATGTGTGTTATGTGATTCTGAGCAGGTCATGAAACCTCTCCAGACTTCAGTGTTTCTCTGAATGAAACAGGTACAACCACCCCAAACTCTGGATGCTGCTGATAAATGCGATGTGTGCAACACAGCTTGAGATCATCGATCAACATCCTGTAAAAGAGCAAACTATTACTAGTTCTTCTTCATCTGCTGCTCCATGCTTGGGAATCTAGTTTTAGCAAAACAGATCATACAGAAAATCACAATATCTTCACAGACCTTTTAAGGAGCTAGTTAAAAGTACCACCAGAATTTCTCAGGCACCTACAGAGCATTATCTGAGTGCCACAAACAGATTCAATAACAGGTCCAGTGGCACAGTAAATTGCATTGTGTTGGGCAGCAGGGGTCGAGGTAAGAAAAGGGTTATCAGACAGTGAGTAATGGAACACCTGCTGTCACCTATAGTCCGCTTTGAGTCCACACTATCCAGTTTCACCACTGACAGCATCAGAGCATGAGTAATGCTGCAGGCCAAACATGGACCTGTCCATCAACCTCCCAGTGTTTGGACAAAATGTCCAAAGAAGCTGATGTAGTAGCGACATTCAAGAAATGCAGGAATCGTGGCTGGATCCTAGCCACTCAGCAATGGCATTAGTGATTCATGCTGTGGGCATTATCCTTAAATTCTATGAAATCCTTCATTGTATGAGAGTCACATACAGGGAGTCAATATGGCCCCTCAGGACAACTCAAAACCTTCCTCCCTTGTAAAGCTCTTCAGCACTGAAAAGAATTTGAACTGATATCTCTAAATTGAAGCATGAGGGCAGACAAAAGTGCTGCCGAAGCATCCAGCCGTGCATCCAGACGGCTAATGCCGGCCTGATCCACCACCACGCACTGACCCAGTGCACCCCTCCCCATCCACCGCCCGGGCTCTCGTCTGCACAGGTGCAGGAGGGGACTCCAGATTTAAATGGAAACAGCAGAAGCGCTGCTCATTTGTCACGCACAGGATACGTGGTTAAGACCTAGAGGCCCTCTTCTTTACTTTGCCTCCTCAGCATCTCAAAGGGAAACATTTACACACGCCTACAGACAAGGATTACGGGAGCTGGATCCCACTCAACCGGGGTTGAATTTTCTCTCTTCCCTTACTACATCATTGTATAGAAGAAAAATATTTACAGTCATGACTGAGAGTTTCCCTCTGAATCTGAATCAGTAATTCTGGCTCTTTCTAAAGTCATGTTTATTCTACGGAAGCTTCCACCAATTTTAAAGATATGTTTTCTTGCATATGACCTGCAGGATATCTGGTATCTACAGCAGTGGTACATGCTGGAAAACGATCAAACAACTCTATACCTGCTTTCTAAATCATCGTAAGTCTCAAAAATATGAGAATCATTAGAAACATATACAAATGCTTCTTTATAATGGAATCATATCATTACATATGTATACTGGAATTATATATTATAAGCTCATATTGGGTTAGGAAAAGGGTATGCATACCGTGGTGTTCAGACCATCATTATATACTTAGAACTAATGAAGTGTCTGCCTATGAGCAAGAAGTTCCCTGAGAAACTACCTTTATAAGCTGGCAGTACAGTGGTAGTCAGCTCTGAAAGAGATTTCATTTTCTAGAAAGGTTTTCAGACAAGTGGAACTGAATCAATAGCTACTTCCTTTCTCTGATGTTCTCTAGGTTCTTCAGTTAATTTAGAGTTGTTGCCTACCTACAAAGAACAACTTAAAATCTTTTTAAAAACCAAGTCACTGGAAAACACAAAACCAGCGTTCAGCGTTAGCCTCAAAGTAAAATAATATCTTTTTAGGCACCCTTTCACCTTGCCAGAACTCAATCACTAGGGAAGTACTATATTTCAGGCAACGATACTTGAGAAGAAAAAGCTTCTATGAAGTGCCTCGGAAAATCCAATTTCTAATCATTCGATTACTTGAGCTCTGTGGCTCCCTTCCATGTTGGGACAGAGAGGTTGACGTGGAGAGGATGTGGAGACCAGAACCACAGATGGGCAGTGCAGAGTACTCCATTTATTACCATGGTCATAACCACAGGGCTCCTGTATCACCAAATAGGTGGCTGCAAACACCACCTTACTGCGGGGCTGCCGTTAGCTTGTCCAGTTAATATTGTGCCCAGAATTCTCATTTTCATAATACACACCACCAGGTGTTACCTACCCAAGGCACTGCCTAGATAAATGAGACTTGACTAAATCTGCCCAGCTCAGACTGACTAGATTAATCCAGCATGTGCCAGATAACAAAGGTAACATTTCTTATAACACATACAGGCAAGAGGCCAGAGGGTGATAGAAACCACAGCAGCAGCAACCACTAATTAGCCTCAAGGAAGGAGGAAGTCACAGAGATTGGCTTGGGGCTATGTGACTATGCCAATGATCTAATATAGAGAGGAATAAATAGTTAAGACAATACTCCCAGGGCAGGCAGAGGGACTGGGGGGGAGAAACGCGATACGTGGATGTTGGATACCTTGTAGAAGCTGCAGTCTGATGAGAACAACTGCTACACGTAGAAGGCAAGCAGTCATCCACACACTTTGCATGTTGCCTAGTTGAATGAATACCCCATTCCCCCAGAGCTGGACAGGTCTGACCTGTGGGACTGAGCTCTAATTTGTGTGCGATACGCACATGTTTGTTAAACAGGAATAGCTATTGACCCACTGTATCTGTCTTGCCAAATAAATACATTTTAGATAATACGTCAACATGAGGTGTGGTTCTCTTCCAGTGGCCACCTCACTCTCTCTACCATGACTACTTCTGAGCATTAGTTGCAATGCAGTGCATGACTAACTATACTAATATGAAGACTCATAACAGCTTCAGAAAAGTTTTTAGAAGAATTAAGATACCAGGAGAAAAAAAGGAAGGAAAAAAAATATTAATTCGATGACCACATAAAAACCCCAAGCAGATGAAGTAGCTATGTAATACACAAATGTCACACTCTCTTTTGGAAAGGTTAATAACAACAACTCTTAAAAGAAAATCCAAAGCCTTGTGCCTCACATCTGCAAACTGCCAGGTGTTTGCTCTTAAAAACAAAAATTACCTTTAAGTGACAGAAATCACTTGTGGAGAAAGTCAGAATGTTTTTAAACGAAATTATTTCTCTTGAACAAGGAAGTCTTTTTGCATTTGTATAAAGCAAATATTCTAGACAGACAAGGAAAGAGACATAGGAGCGTTGTCAAGCTTTTTCCAAGGTTTAGCCATTTGATAAAGCCTTTGATAATTTATTCATGAATGTTTAATCTGGGGCTTTAATCTTCAAACGCCTTCGTAACTAACAGATTTGCTTTATTTTCCTTCCATATCCTGCTCCCACATAATTACTTTTTAGTTTTGCAAGCGATTTTCTGTATCGATTAGCCCAGCAAGGAACACGTCCATCATCCAAACTTAACTATGCTTATCACAAATTAGTGAAAACTAGTGGGGAAAGAACCCACTCATGTTGTTTACTCAGACTAAATTAAAAGGTACATTTCTGGCATGTGAGGCAACCACTGAAATATAGGCCTTTCAAGTACTGAAATGTAAATGAACACTTTCCTTCATCTCTAGTTCGCTGCAAGTGTTACTGTGATGGTAATTTATTCATAAATGTTATGAAGAAATACTTTCCTTGTCACTTTCATTTCAAATACTAACACTCCATTTTGGATGTCCAGAAGAATATACTATATTGAAATTACACTTGAAAGTTTATTTTCTCAACCACCATCATCTGAGCTTATAAAAATAACAGCACTCTAATGAGTAAAGTTATTTTGGGTTAAGTATGAGGTACTGAGTGATGAAGGCAGAAGGGCACAGGCAGAAGACAATGCTTGTGGCAGTGTTTCTTGAAGAGTCATTTATAAGGATAACTAAACACATTAGTCAAAAAAAATTGAGTATAAATACCTTCTACAACTGTGCATGTAGACTCATTTCCTCATTTTTTAACATTGTGAAAAGGGGGGGGGGAAGTAAGTCAATTGCAGCGTATGTTTATAAGAGGCTTACAAAGACATGGAGAGCTTTCAAAAGCAGCTTCTGTCACTTCTGAGGTCAACAAATTATTTTGGGGTCAATTATGTCAACTCTTCACAGCCTAAGTATAATGTGTAGCAGACTACTCCATTCCCCTTTTGTAACAAATGACAATTCTTTAGCTAAAACAGTCATTTAACCAATTTCTTTCTTTAGAAAATGATGCAGTTGAATTTGTTCCAATCTGAAACAGGCTGACGCATTTCAACACTTATCTGGAATAGTCTGCCACTGGGCTTGCATGTACGAGTGAAGTAAAAGATTTTCCAAGGACAACGCTCTGCTGTTGAATATCTTAAGATCAGAAATGAGCCCCAAACCTGACCACTTGCTAACAGAATCACTGAAAGCTAAGGAACCCCCAAATGGTACTCAAAGCCATGGTATTTATTTAGGTGTCCAAAAAAGACCGAAGAACCTAACATCTCAGATTATTACTTACTGAAATACACCCTTCACCTGGACGTCAACAGCATATAAAGAGGAAATCTGGATATCGGTTACATTCCTGTACTTCAAAAACACCTCTTGTTTGTCAGTCTCAATTATGAAGAAGAGATAAGGCAAACATTTTGAGTTATTATAGAAACATATGTATCTTTGGCAAACTAGTTGATAAGAAGGTGGCTTATTCTGGGATAAAAACACAAAACCCAAAAATGCTTTACCTAGAGATTTTTTAAAAACATAGAACAGAGTACTGTATTTTACAAAAACAGGTTTTTTCATTTTATGATGCAATCTTTTCATACCTACTACCATATCCTGAGTTCTAAGGATTACTTATTTATTTTTTTTAGTGATAAGACAATCCAGCTTTCCAAATTGTTTTCAGTGTTTCATATTATGAATAACATTCCATTCAGCATTTTTCAGTGATTCAGTTCACAGTGTGAAACTCATTTTTTCTCCCATTCCAGAAAAAAACACTAAGGTGATCAAAAGCTCTTAATACAAATGTTAGCTATATATTCTGGTTTTCCCTGAGGATAAGGTGTTCAAAGAATTTGCTGGAATGAAAGGATTTGATAACTGCATGGAATAAGATGAATTCTGCATCATTATCATTGAACACAACCAACTATGGAGAGATGAACTTGGTTATCCGGGAGAACTAGCTAAATTTTTAAAAGCAAGACCTTCCCAATTTAGGTGGTAAACTGTCACTGCATTCCCTTCACTGTATGATCACAGATCACTGCTCTTCTCACTACTTAACCTATTTTGATGTCATCCCATCACTTGACTAATTTCTTCTTTCACTAACTATATCAATACAGAAAACTTTTTAGAGACACAGCTGGCAGACCTCATAGAAACTAATTGCACAAATTATGCAAAAAGCAGCAGCTTGCTGAATAAAAAAAAAAAGCAAAGCCACAAGATACTGAGGTACTAGTGCAAAACAGTCATCACATGAAGCACAAGAAAACAGCACATGGTGGATTTATGGTAAAAACCTCCCCGTTCACATGGGAGAGAGATCCTCAACAACTCCCGCCACATAATTCACTTGCTGTGTCACCGCTGAAGCGGGGTCTGCAAACCCTAGGTGGAACTTTTTGAGCTTTGACAACCATAACCTTATGAATATTTCTGCATCTGCACCTAGTGCCAATCACTATCATATGTACAACATGGACAGAGGTGACTGCACAAAAGGTACTTCTTTGCAAACATGAATGTCTAGGGACCTCATAAAGGGTCTAATCTTCTCCTTATTTGCTTTGGGGCAATTAAACAGCACTTATTCTACCACCTTTGGAGCCTCTTCCCTTTGAAAGTCTTGCCCTGTACCCGTTTTGCTACAGCTGACAGTCAGTCCCCAGAAGGAGGCAAGCTTTCAGAAATGGTTCCTCAGTCAGCAAGAGATCCACCAAACAGCAGTTCCTTGGTGACACAGGCTATGCCCTCCTGAGAAACAATTTCCACAACCTTTTCAGATTTTTCTATTTATTACAAACAGTACTAACAAGATTTCCTCATCTGACTACAAAAAAAAAAAAAAAAAAAAAAAAGAAAAAAGCTGACAAAGTGTCAAAGTGTGCTGCTACCAGAACAGGGAACCATTAATTCAGACAAAAGCTGCTTAGAATGGGCAATTTTACTCTTTCCTGAGTGCACTGTAGTCATTACAGAGATAAACTGTATTAAAAAACAGCCAATCTCTGAAGACGTGTCAGAGATGACTAGTAATGAAAAATGAAAAAAAATTGAAATCAGCATTGCATTACAGTTTAACTCAAAGACTGCATAATACACAACTTTCCATTTGTTACTCAGAAGTATCTCCTCAAAACTATGACCAAGGCTAGATTAGTCTTTTTTTTATTTATCTCAAGTAAAACATAAGTGCCAGCCAGCTCTTTGCTGGTGAGTGACATCCATCCTTCCTGATGCTGAAACGGTCCCACAGATCACTGCCGACCAACCCTCCTAGCACATGCGATTTTGTTTTTATACAACTTGGAGGTGACTCAGCAGACAGGGTACCTACAGCCTGCCGGCTAAAGAGCCAAACCAAAGCTTTGATGAGGTGCAGTCAAGCATCTGTACAGCAGCATATTAAGAAGTCTCCCCAGCGAAGAGGGGGCAGAACTCCTGAAGTCTCATTATTGTGAAAAAGATGGCAGCCCAAGTTGTGGAAAGTGTTGGCTCAGTCTGCACTTGGACAGGCTTGTCTTTTGTGAATAATACGTGATAATTTCTTTTTATGGAAAGGAAATTATTTCCACTAAATTCTGCAAAAAAATTCACTGTCAATCAAAAGCATTTTTAATGAACGTGGAGACAGAGCAGATTGCACTCTTACACAGAATGTCCTGTGAGGGCTAAGAAAGCCTGAGAACTTACTCTTTGAATGTGTTTCCACGTAGAAATAACCTGGCACCTAGCCCACAAAACAAACAGATACCTTGCAGTCTCACAGTACAGCTATTTTGGGAACAACAGTGAGTTCTAGAAGCTTCACAATAACGTAAGAAATTTCTCCATAGATAACTACTTTATATTGCATTTAACAGGGACTGATTCTGACCTCAGTCAACATCCTTTCTCTCTCCTCTTCCTCTGTAAGGAATGATTTATTTATAGTGATACAGCAGCAGTGGCTAAATTAAAGAGGAATCACAAAAGAAAGAAAACTTGGGAAGAAGTTTTGCATGCTAAGCAACAAAACACACTTTGTATTTCAGGTCAGTTTTTGGTCCAAGGACAACATACCTTCCTAGCTGTTCTGTGACAGCATCCAGTTGTAGCCACGTATGTGTTCGTAACTTGGAGACTTACTAAGACATCAGACTCATTTCTCCATGAAACCCAGTTTAACTTCAGTGCTGTATACGTCAGGTTCTCCAAGGCGCCAATTACGATGCTGGAAATGGATTCATCATTTCTTGGAACTGACATTACAGAGAAACACTGAGTAATTAAAAATAATTTCAAAATTCAAGTATTTGCATTTTAATACTCAAGTCTTAGAATCTCTGTAACAGGCTTGTTGATCCACTAGCTAAAGAGGAGTTTCAATAAAAAGGCTAAGGAGCATATACGTATTTGATGCTTTGAAATATCTGTATCTAACACTATTCTGATAGAACAAAGCTGCATGGCAAAAAGGCTGGTAGAAGCTAAATTTTATCCTACAGCATAGGAATACGTTACAGATGAATTAAAAAAAAAATCTTCTCTTGCATTTGCTCATCATCTGTTTATTTTTTAAATACTCTGTGAGATATAAATATCCTTCAGTCAAGGACAACAGGAGAAAAGATAAGTTATTCCTCACCTTAAAGAAAAATTCATATAGCTTTGGATATAGCCTGGCTTCTATCTGAGTGATTCTGGAGAGTTTCTTTTTGAACCTGCATTTTATCCTTTTTTTTTTTTTTTTTAAATTTATTTCATAGACTATTTATGTTTACAGCTTAATTTCCTCCATAATGGCATTTTAGGCATTCATAAAAAATCTCATGAACGTGGCTGGAATCAAGTACTCATCTCTCCAAGTAGTTCTAGGAGGAAAAACTCTCAGGGTAGCTCTGCAGGCTGGATGTCCCACTGTTTTCTAATCCTCTTGCTGTTTCTTGACTCCATTTTCTAGAAGACTGTGCCTTTCATTTATTTTGTGTCAACACTGTGATTGCTATTACTTTTCTCCTCCTTTATCAACTGCAGGCTTCTAGTTATCAGCTAGCATAGCTGAAGTTGGGTATTGAGCTGAAAACATTATTAGGTTGCACTGCTGGAAGAAAAGAAGGCACAACAACATGTCTAGAGCCAAAGCACAGTAGCTAGAGAGACGGACAAATTTTCAGAACAAATTGCAGCTCTGTGTAAAGGTAGTCTGCAGCATCCAATACCATACTTTGAAAAAGGATAGACGTTTGCGACATTAGACTTCACTGAGTAATATGAATTAAAAGCTTTTATGGTTTTGCAAGCAATTATCCAAAGGTTATAAAAAGTCCAGCTCAAATTCTCTTTTTATTTATACTTCATAGCGGGATTCATGTATCATGTTCTCAGATTTTATTACCTTTCCTGTCAAGAAGTAAAGAAACAGCTATTTCAACCAAACTGTTCAGTTAACAAGCTCGAGTCCGTATGTTCAGCAACTGTTCACTCAATGCATGAAAACTGTAGCTTTCCCTACACAGGGGCACCCCATAAGTTATATTCACATTTGTTTCTCAATAGTTCATCATAGTTACTGCAGGTTCAATTATTTAACAAGCTAATACAGCTATTCCCCCTTACAGGAATATATTCTTATTGTACTGATAACTGTTTAATACATAAATATAAAGCAATCAGATTACATAAGTGACAGACGATACCATACCTCATTTAAAGATCTTTAGAAGAAGAGGTCCATATTGAGCTTGCACCAACTTAAAATCATAGAATCGTTTAGGCTGGAAAAGACCTTTAAGATCATCGACTCCAACCATTAACATAGCACTGCCAAGTCCACCACTAAAGCATGTCATCCCTAAGCCCCACATCTATGTGTCTTTTAAACACCTCCAGGGATGGTGACTCAACCACTTCCCTGGGCAGCCTCTTCCAACGCTTGATAACCCTTTCAGTGAAGAAATTTTTCCTAATATCCAACATAAACCTTCCCTGGCACAATTTGAGTCCATTTCCTCTCATCCTATCACTTGTTACTTGAGAGGAGACTAACCCCCACCTCACTACAACCTCCTTTCAGGCAGTTGTAGAGAGTGTTAAGGTCTCCCCTCAGCCCCCTGTTCTACAGACCAAACAACCTCAGTTCCCTCAGCTGCTCCTCATAAGACTTGTTCTCCAGACCCCTCACCAGCTTCATTGCCCTTCTTTGGACACCCTCCAGCACCTCAATGTCTTTCTTGTAGCGAGGGGCCCAAAACTGAACACGGTATTCGAGGTGTGGCCTCACCAGGGCCGAGTACAGGGGGACAATCACTTCCCTAGTCCTGCTGACAATACTATTTCTGATACAAGCCAGAATGCTATTGGGTCTTCTTGGCCACCTGGGCACGCTCATATTCAGTTCACTGTCAACCAATGCCCCCAGGTCGTTTCCAGCCACTAACCCCCAGGTCTGTAGCACCGCATGGGGTTGTTGTGACCCAAGTGCAGGACCTGCCACTTGGCCTTGCAGAACCTCATGCCATTGGCTTCAGCCCATCTATCCAGCTTGTCCAGATCACTCTGCAGACCCTTCCTTACCCTCAAGCAGATCAACACATCCACCCAACTTGGTGTCATCTGGAAACTTACTGAGGGTGCACCCTCATCCAGATCATTGATAGAGATGAGAAGAGAAGAGAACAGGCCACAATAGTGAGTGACACGTGGGAACACCACTTGTGACCAGCCGCCACCTGGATTTAAGTTCATTCACCACAACTCTTTGGGCTCGGCCATCCAGCCAGTTATTTCACCCAGTGGAGTGTATGCTTATCCAAGCCGTGAGCAGCCGTCTTCTCCAGCAGAATGCTGTGGGAAACGATGTCAAAGGCTTTAGTAAGGCCCAGGTAAGCAACATCCACAGCCTTTCCCTTATCCACTAGGGAGGTCACTATAGGCTGGACCATTTATGCTCAGGATATGGCATTTCCATGATCTTTACATAGTATGCTAATACCAATCAATTGCCTGGTTTCTAAACTATTTTAGCAGTATGTTTTTACAATTTTCCTTCTTCATGTATGGGAATCCTTTTTTTATTTCTTACTACTTACAAAGAGTTTATCTTAAGCCATATATGTACCTCGTGCATGATGTAAGGTTCACAGTTTGGTTAGCAGGTTGTCAGAGTTCAATTAAATAATTTACATCACACAGATTTGGCAACACATCTCATGCCATCTGTTTGAAAAGTTTTGAGAGCTCAGAGATTAGTCAGACAGAAATATTAATTCTTACTCGGAATACATATTGTGATACTTCATTTGCCAGGAAGCCGCAAGGGAAAGAAAGCTTTGAAGTATTAATTCACTTCACAAAAAAATAAACAATTTGGTGGATCATCTATAGGGTCAGGGGAACAAACCAGACAAAACCAAGAACTAACTTAAAAATATCAAGAGACATTTTACAATTCAAACTGTTTGGAGGAAGAGATAATAAATGAATGCTATTCACCTTCGTTTATATTGGCCATATGTAGAGGAGAGAACTTCAGAAGCAATTTTATTTTAGGTAAAGGCTCATGAGAAAACCCAGGTTGGATCAACTACACAAAAACGACTAAGCTACTCCAACAAAATAATCTCTAGAAAGGAAAAAAAAACCTTGTATTACTTTAAGGTTAATAATACTAAAACCCTTTGACCTGGTTAAGAACAAAGCCTGGGCTCAAGGTAAACAGAGGTTTTTGAGCATGACAAAGCACTGAGCAGACCATGGTGGAAATGCAGGACTCGGCATCATTCACACAGCTAAAGCCTAAAAAAGGGCATCCAGCACCCTAATGGTGGATGATTCTCTGCTGAAGGAAGCCAAAGTATCGCCTAAGAAGAGGAAATCTACTCATGCCCAATAAGAGCTCAACACTTAGAAGGAAAATATAAAACTTGTGTCAGATTTTGATGACAAAAATATTAGAGTGGCTGATGGGTAAGTAAGATGGGCATAGGGGTTATTGTATGGTAAGGGAAGAGGCCATGGTACAAACAAGGTTTAAATTTCTCTTCAGAAGTCTCTCAGCTGGTTTGTTTCCTGAGGACAAGCACTTATTTTCAAGATTAATGACTTCAATCAGAAGCTCTCTCATTTTACTTTAAACAATATGTAGGAAAAATAATTTATTGTTGAGTTATGGTGTCTCCTCCTTTCTAGGTGTTCTTAGACTTTATATAAAATATTCATTACTATTCATATTATTGCCAGTTCTGCACAGGGATTCACCACAACAGCAGCAATACTTCACAGCACGGAGCTATTTCTTATCACAGGGCTGCGGTTGGCAGCCCTAACAGTTGGAACTTCCTAAATCAATATTGTGTTATCCAAAATAAATAAGAAATGCCATTCTTGAAGCACTAAATGAAGTTCCCTTGAAACAATGAGGAAACAACATCCGCAGAGGGAGAGACGGTCTATCGATTTTCCAAAGAACTCCTCTATACAGTCCTACTACATCACTCTACATAAGAGTGTATGCAAAGGCCTTCATCGCTTCGGACAGTAATTTATAGTCCTTCATCAAAATCACGTGCTTCCTGAAAATATTCCTGGACTTACAGCATGCTGCTTTTATTTAAGCAGATCCACTGCTGCTACATCGCTTAAAGCTGACACTTGCTTTGCAGGATAAAAGCAATGGAGTATGTCTGTCTGTTCACAGAGAAAGGGGTACTTGGTAGCTGGAATGGAATGTGACCGTTTAACACAGGGGAAGACCCGAGGAAATAAAAGGGGTGTTTGGATGCCCACAACTTTAGGAGACCAAGCCGCTGAAATGTATCAGCTTCTACCAGCGCTGTTCTCTCAAAAGATATTGTCAAAGCCCACATATCCAAAGATAATAACTTAGAAGACATGGGTAATCACCTGCTGTGCTCTAAGCTAGTGAAATGTTTTCTAATGTGCAAGAAAGTATGCTTGAATCTAATTTAATTACCTTGGGCATACCAGAAGAGGTATCCTTTTCCATTTCTCTTTCTTTCAGAATAATAATTAAGCATTTTTTAGCATGAGACTAGCTTTGATCCCAAATTTACACCAGCCGTCATCACCATCACTTGAAAGCACTCCTGTCATTTCCACTTCTTTGTTTAACAAACTTGGAACACAGGCTAATCCCACTCAGATGGCTTCACCTGTTTGTAAGAAACTTAATACATGCAGGGAGGGAGGGAGGGAGAGGCAGAGATAAAGTGACATGATGCATCAAGCTCCCTATGCCAGCAAGTTTTTTCGTGGAAACCACTATTTGGCAAACGAACAAGCTAGATGACCGAACAACGTGACGCCCCCAGTGTTTTGTCTATAGGGTGTTATGTAACAGCTGCCCTACCAACAATACTTTCCCTTTCTGGGGGAAAGCAGGTAGGTAGGCAGTAGAAAGCAGTTTCACTTTTAGCACACAGAATCTCATTGCCCGGTTGGGAAAGCTAAACCTAACAGCAAAGGAGATTACCAGCTTATTGGATAGACAATGTTGAGCCCATTCTAAAACTTTGATGTGAGCATCAGGTGTCCAAATCCAGTATTTTGATGTCTAGACAGAAGGATGCAATGTTTCAGTGCTGTACATATACCCAATAAATAATGGAACAAGGGCGAGCTTTTCATGCTTACAATAGTTTGTTTCATGAAGACAGTCATTCTAATCTTTAGTAAAGATAATAATCCAGTCACATTTCAATACCATGCTTATATATCACATCATACGTACAGTGAGAGAGAAATTCAGGAAGTTCCACGTGAAACTGGCAGGAGTTGTTTTGGAAGCAAAACTAATGCTCAACCAATTCCATTCATTTCTGTGAAGGAGAAATATATATTTTTCCTTCAATTCAAAATAAGCTGTGTTTTATTCCACAACTTAACGGCGGCTTTAAGAAAACACACAGCTCCATTGATCCACTTGGCTTGCCTGCCACAGGTTACTCACACTCATGTCAGGAAAGGCATATTGTCTAATGATCAAAGCCAAGGGGCTGGCAATCAAGACACCCGGCCTATATTACAGAAAAAAAAAAAGAATAATAAAGTGGATTCATTGATCAAGGATAGGTTGGGACTGTTGCTTGCTCAGGTGCTTACCAGAATAGCTCACAAGGCCTTTGCACTTCTGCAGCAACATTAATAACTAGGCACAATCTCAGCCTCTGCCTTCTCCCAATTCCAAGCCTGTCTATGACTGATACTTACGCTCTAAGTTCCTCTCATGTACACATTAGTCTTGTGACTAGGAATAATAAGCACATAGTGTATGTTTAGATGAAGAGCAAACTCTCCAAAAAACATGTCACTGGTCAGGTGCAAGGCTTCTACAGCAGAGACAAGAGTCAGAGACTGTTCAGATGTGTCCTGTGGTTATATCTGACCCACTCCATGGATTCTGATCCATCAACGTGGGAAATAAAATAACCTAAATAAAACTGCTTGGTTTAAACCATCCATGAACAAATAAGATACTGAAAAATCATAATTGCGTCTAGAAATCTCATTAGAACAGTACACAAATTTCTAGAATTTGCCACCTTTGATCTCATTTGCCATGTCACATGATAAAAGTCTGCAATGGTAATCTGGTGCTTGTTCATCCACAGAAATTTGTGAATCTGTACAGCGCTGCCATTGAGTTTCTCAAGGTCTTCACATTTTGGAGATGCTACAGTTGACCAGCGTCCAATCTTTCTGCCAGGCAGAACCATGCAGGACGCGCCCACTGTCAGGGGCTGCCATGCCTGTGCTCGCCTCAGCAGTTGCCTCTGCCACTGCATTGTCGGAGCTGCAGACCCCAGCCCCGCTTGCCAAGCTGGCACAGCAGCAATGGGCTGCTCTTGCCCTCTACCCGCTCACTCCTACAGGCTCACCTTCCCACAGGCACCTCCAAGCGCTCACTGCAGTGGGTTGAGAAGTGAACCAACTGGACCTGTAGCAACCTTCTCCCAGCTGCCACCTCCTCCAGGGAAAGAGAGGGAATCTGGCCCTCCTACTGCCCATTATCAGATGCTGTGCCTTTCCGCACCCCCAAAGACGATGCCACCATGGGCTGGAGAAATGATCTCAGCAGGCTACAGGCAGTCTATACGCACTTGTGCTAAATGAGTTATTTCATCGGGAGGTTTGGAGTGCTTTATCAATGATGGAAAGGTAATAATGGCTTTACATTCCGATCTAGTGTGAACAGCATCCAAACAATTAACAAAGCTTTTCTGAACTCCTTTTCCAAGCAGCCAGATAATTAGTGTCTCCTCCTAGGGACATTTTTTGGCCCAAATCCTCTTTACTTTTGTCAGCAAACACCAAAGACTGTTCCCGATTCTCCTATCATCATGTGAGACTACATCTTTTATTGCTGTCCTAGCAGCAACAAAAGAAATATTAAACACATTCTGATACCTAACTTACTTTCCCCCTCTAGTTACAATTAGATGCTTCAGCTCACAAAGCAGCGAGATGCTGGCTTTTTTCCACTACCACCAAGCTGCATTTTCAGATCTTGCCCAATCACCCTTGAATTGTAGGAAGTTATTTCTCTCTCTCATTCTTGATCTAAAGCAGATGGAAGCGGAATTCCAGATTTTGACTTGTGTAAGTGACGAATAATTTAAAATAATAAAGCTCAAGGGCCAGATTACATGCAAGGAAAGCAAATGTGGGAAGCCCTTGGAGGGCACGAGATAGAAAGAAGGAACAGACAAGAGAAGAGGCCAGATTACAGTGGTCTACATGTACATGAAGTTTTTTTCACTGTTTCAAAATAATTATACAGTGAAATCTTTTAGAATATGCTCATACTTAAGCACAAAGATAAATTTCCTGATTTTACAACACATACTAAGTGTATTTATTTGTACTAAGGCTTTCATTTCACACTTTTCATTGTGAAAGCACAGTCAGACAGGTATATGATCACCTACTATAAGGCAACGTCACTTGTGAACAAAGACTCTGACTGCAAATACCGCAATTCAAGAGGAGCTTTGGTAGGAAACAAAATAAAACTGGAGATATCTGAACAATCATGAAATGTTCAGATTTTAATTAGCCTTGAGCTAGTTCAAAAGAGCATTGTTTTTCTACAATATTTATCTGAGAACCACAGTACAAAATGTTTAAATTTCATCTGCTGCATAGTTATAGCACTCGAGGTCAAAAAACTTTTTCCCGAAGCTACTACTAAATCAATTCTTTGTTTCTGCAGTGAGCACAGGACTGTGAGGGCCTGATTCCAAACTAAGTACCCTACAATTTTATTGAAAGTTAAGGCAGGAAACATACAGCACCATTGAAAGATGTCCCTGAGCAGGAGAGGAGAATATTTGTTTTGTCCCATTTGTACCACATCACATTTATAAGAATCTACAATTAGGGCGTAAGTCTTGGAAGATCCGAGAGGAGTAAATTACTTTAATAAAAGAATTTATTTTTAATTATATTCAACAGGGTAGGAATAGACCAAAATAGCTCAGTACACAAAGATGTCAAAGAAAGATATGGAAAAAGTAAACAGGCAACCTTAGAAATAGACCAAAATAACACAGAGTCCAGAAGTACAGCTTTTTAAAATGTTCCCCTACTGTCTCATTGAGTAATAAATTAATCACTATATTTAGCATTCTTGTTAGCTGTTCATACAGCACAATCTTCCCCATACCACTCAGATTAGTGGAAAGGTACTCTATTTGTGAAGGGCAATTCCTGTCAGTCACTTAAAGGGCAATAACCTTAGCCTCAATTAACTTGCCAGTTTTGAAACTTGTATTTCAACTGGGAATCAATCTAATATCATAGCTCATGACAACCCAAGAGACCTCAAAAACGTCAACCAGTAGTGAAATGTTCTCTATTCTACTGTCCATAGCAATGCAGTTGTTACCAAAGCAACATCACCACAATACCCATATTTTAACTTCATTCCCTTAGCACAAGGCTGGAGATGGGTATTTCAGAACACAAATATTCAAGAAAAAAAGTAAAAAGACAAAAATGTCAGGAATAAAAGGCCACCTGGCCCTGAATATCTCCTTACTTTAGGATGGTGTTAATGCAGCCATTCTGTTTTCTCACAATATCCCTCAATACTGCCTTTCTCTAGAAAGAAGTCTAGGTGTCTCTTGAATTCTTTTACGCTTTTATGCTTCAAAATAGCTTCCCCATAATTTATTCCATGTGTTTATCATCCTCTCATGAAATACTCCATAGCCTGAACAGAAATGGACAAAAGTTTCCCCATCAAGGTGACATGTGGCTATCTCTTTCTGCTCCTCCTGGGCCTTCCCTGCATCCACACAAAGCTGACTGAGCTACTGATGAAGTTTTCTTTTCTCTCCCCAGTGAGAAATTCATAACCAGCAGCTCTCTGTGTCTCACCTTACTAAAAAAAAAAACTCTGCTAAAATCGCAAGACTTTTTTTAAATAAATGACATGAAATCTATCCCTTTTATACTATTAAAATATGTTGTATTTCCTTCAAAAATTAAATGCTTTAGAAGTACTGTTATCCAAGACCAATAAAGACCAATAATACAATCTCAGAAGCTCAAGTCTCATTTACATTGAAGAAGAGCATAAACAGGGCACATCCTGGCCCTTGTAATAGTTTGCCAGACATGTAGTTTCACATGACTCTTCATACATCAGTACAAGGAAATTAATTCAAAACAGTCTGTTTGATGTTAATAGCATTAAACTGGCCCAAGAAAAATGAGCTCAGTCTTGATTTTATCCCAGTATCTTGGCATTCAGAAGAATCATAGAAGCTGTACGATAATCTCTTGACCACTCCACTTGCAAGGTGTTCTGTGAGAGACAATGTTCCCTTCCACTCAGAGAAATGCTAGAGCTGGATCCACAGAGAAAATCCACAGTATCTCAAAGGGCTGTTCCTTCATTACATATTCTGATATAAGCTAATTTGGCTACCTTATATTCCTTGAAACCTCAAAGGAAACCTAGATAATATTAATAGCAGAAAACTGATGGAGAACAGTAGAATCCCATGTTGGATACTGCAGAATCCATGCCCTTCCATGGCAGAGCCATCAGTGTGCATAGACTCATGAAGCACAAGGGCTACCCTCTATGAAGAGCTATAACACCAAAAGAGTATCTGACCACTCAGAACAGTTGTAATACAAATTCCTTATATTTGCAGCACATCCCTCCATAAAGGAGCTCTTCTGACTATAAGGAAATAGAAATCCTACATTAAACCAGAACTTGACTTCTTTATTTTGTATACATACTTCAGAGCAGAAACAGAAGGAACCCACAGTATTATTTAATCACCATGAAACTGTCTCATACTTCCACTTGATCAAAGTGTCACAGATTAAATTACACTGGACAAATGAAGAGAACTTGGACATAAGAAATTATTTAATCTTAGATCTTTAAAAGAAAAAGAAAAAAAGAAAGAGAAAGAGAAAGAGAAAGAGAAAGAGAAAGAGAAAGAGAAAGAGAAAGAGAGAAAGAGAAAAAAGATCAATTGGGTTTATCTGCTTAAAGGAAAACTGTGTCACCAGCTATTTTATTGGGGGAGAAGGCATGAAATGTTCCTGTAGCTGACGACTGAGAAACAATTTCCCTTCTATTTTGCCACAATACATGACATTTTCCTTAAACACATCCCATTAAATATTGTTCTGAAAAAGCCTTCAGTTACTGAAAGAGTTTCTAAGGAGCTCAGAGCACTGGAATTTCAAACCCCATAGGAGAATTTGGTTAGAAAGACAGATGTGGTCGTATTCATGAAAGCTTGTTTTCCATATTCTTAATCACCTCCAGACATCATAGAAGTCATATTGTGCAAGGAAGGTATAGTAACATATGTTTTGTTTGCTGCCTACAGTGTGTGTTACATTCCAAGGAAGGATTAAGTATCTGTTTGGGAATCAAACACAAACCTCATGCTTTATCAATAGCTAGAGAGTCCCAGGATTGATATCCCAAGATTGATAACATTACTGAACGTACTTGAGAATTATTTTTCTTTTGCAGAGCGAAGAAATGAATTATGTAATTTACAAATGACAAATTCTATTTTACAGATTTTTTTACTACATTACCCATTTAAAAAAAATAAATCTGAATCTAGGATCAATATCAACAGAAGTCCACCTCAAAGGTAGTAAAAGTCAGGAATTAATTCCTGTTACAATCTACATGAAGCACACAAAAAAGTTTCTCTTTCTGATGCTCAAACTCTGTTGAGCCTTTGGGCTTCTGCAAAGCCTTCTGTCAAGCAGTTTTCCTAAAAGACTTTGTTAGCACATAGCATAAATAATCCTTAATTCTTTCCTTTCTCTGATATTTTGAGACAATTGTTACCAAATGAATGAACAAATAGATAAAGCTTGCTGTCAAAAAACAAATAAAGTCTGAGACTTACAGATGTTTTTATGGGGAAAGCATGACTAGCAGGTGAAGTTAAGTAGATACTGCTTCGCTAAGCTGTCACGTTACATTTCATTATTGTCTTTCAGTTTCTAATGGGATGAGAACACTATATGCTTACTGAATTACCATAAAAAGAGAAAATACTCAAAATTATTCCACTAGCCAATGAAAATTTGCTCCTGTGACACAGAGCAAAAAAAGCAAAACTGATCTGCATGTCTTTCCTTGACTATTTTTTGAAAAACATAAATAAAGTATAATCACAAATACCATGCCACACTCACATAGTAAAATTGTTGACAAATTAAGTCAACAAAAAGGAAAGCAAATGTTCACTACATCAAGTTGATTATCTGCAAAATAAAGACAACCATCAAAGAAATACTGACATCTTTTAAAAAATGAATTGCCAATTGGAAGTGTGTTAGCAATTTTCCCTATTCACAAAAATAGCCACAACTCAGCCTAATTGGAATGCTAGTCAAGTCTGTTTCTGCAAAATTTTAAGTCAGCACCTTTCAGCACCCATATAATATTTCTAAGGAGAAAGCATGATAAATATACTGTTCCTGCTTCATGAGGCAATATCTTTAATGAAAAGAGATTTTCAACTTGTATTCATAATCCTCTTCCTTTCTTATGTCATTTCATTAACCAAGAAATGATAGCTCAGTCACTGAAACTGCAAGCAAAAGTAGGCTGAAGCAAACATTCAAGTTTTTACAACTTTTTGACACTTAACTCTTTATTTTTTTTCCCCACAGTATTGTCCCATAACCCCTTTCTTTCATTTTAACACCTCATAATGAATTCAGATAGCTTTTCTGTTATGGGTTGTTTGGTTTGGTTGTGGTGGAAAATTCTGTGTAGCTTTGATTTATACTGCATTCCATATACAAATTTGAGGGAACAGGTCATTCCAGATGCAGCACATGACAGGTTTTGCTCTTTTCCAGATGGGTGTTATCTTTAAGGTTTCAGTTTATTTTTACATTTTCCTGTATATTACAATGACTAAACACGGAAAGAATTCATTTATGCAGTTAAAGACTAACTGGAACATCAAATTATAGGTCGAAAGAGATTCATTTAAAAATAAGATTTTAAGGAAGCTAAATTAATATAGATTAAGCAAATGCAGCGAATATGCTATGAATGCAATTTTAGAAGACGCATAGAACATTTCTCTGGCAAGAAGAAATCACTCCAACCACAGATATCTTTTATTCGAATCCTTACTTACATTCATACCTGACAATTGAGTACTGTCGTTCAACACCAATCTTTTGTCAGATGTGCTATTTCAGTATCCGAAGTTGTCAAAGCACTACGTATGGCTGTTAACTATACCTGCAAGACTAACACAAGGAACAAACTGCAGATTCTCAATTATTTTCCACCAGCTTTGTCACAAACTAAATTGCAGGAAAGTACCTTGATACTCATTGCCTTCCAGCCCTGAAAGCCATGCATTAGCAGAACTTTGTTCCACATTTCTTGGTCTTAAAATATTTCCCATTGCCTTTTACTTCCCTGTACTTTTCTGTTTGTACAGAACTCCTCTAACCCTTCTTTTCAGAGAGAATGGGGGGTTTAGTGATTATTGTAATTTCTTTTTGTACTGTTTATCCACTGGAAAGTGAATGTAGTGAAAAAGAGCCTACGCGACTCTGAGATCACGTCATCTGGGTTCTGCAAATAATCAACCTGTTGCCTCAAAAGCTAGACTAGAAGTTACATTATACAAATTATTTGACACTGTGCAAGTCTGAATGACTGCAGCAAAGCATAGACCCTTCAGACACGATTGCCACTGAGCAGTAATGGGCTGACAATGTTTTTCTCTAAATGAGGTGTTAATTTCTCAGAAGTCTTCCATGGTCAGGGCAAAGAGAAGCAACTTGGCTAGAGAGTGGATCCCTATGAAGCTCCAGGACAAGCTGTTCACTGTTGACACTGGTTATCTAAGGAATTTGTCAGAGGAGATTGTTTCTCAGGTTAACACTTCCAAGGGCTGGGGAAAGGAAAAAGCCAGACTAAGAAGGTCCTTCTCATTACAGCTCATTAAACTCTGGGTTGGGTCTTAGCAGCTTGGCAAGCAGTGGGCAAAAAGAGAAGCAGGAAAAATGAGACTCATCTTCAGCAAAACATGGGACTGTATTGCCTCCTCTTCCTCTTGTGGACAGCAAAGACTACCAGCACAGGATAGGGACTTCAGAGACAAACCCTCCTACCACCTGCGAAGGTAGCCCCAGGAAGGAGGGCTCTGCTGCCACTGTCACCGCCACACTAGCCTGGCAGCCGGCTGAAAGGCAGGCATCCTCCTCACTCCCAGCAGACCTGCCCAGCTGAGGAGAATTCAGCTGAATGCCTAGGGACAGCCCAGGAAGCTTTCCCTATTACTCCTTCAGCACTCAAGCCACTGTGTTCATCAGTATCCCATCTCTTTCACGGGGAAAGACTGTTACAGGGAGATCTACTGAAGTTTGGCTTTTTTTCTGGTGGTTGGTTCACTGGTTTTTTTTTTTGTGGGGAACAGTATCACTATCGCCTTGCATCAGTAAAGCCATATTCCAGCTATCAAACAAGAAAAATTAACTTGAATCCATATATCAGGCCAGCTTTGGGTTGCTATATAGCTAGACGTTTAATACTTCTAACTAAAATTCAAGAGTGGTGAAATCCAATCTTATCTATTAAAATTCACAAAGTAAGTATATTAGAATAAAATATACTTAAGTTCACTTCAGGTCTTATGAGAAGAAATAGACAGTAATAAAAATTCTTATAATTGAGAGTTATTCATGATGATTATATAGTCTCTCCAAAGATACGAGTGCTCATTTTCTTAGTTGCATCAAAGGTTATGTGTACAGAAGGCTGTACAACCCTCATGGTAACAGCTAGGCCAGAAACATTTTTCTAAAATAAAATATTGGTGGCAAAAAAAAAATTCCATCATAGCTCTATCTGAGCAAGTCCAATAGCCAATGGCTCCGTTCAGCTATCAGTATCCACTCTCAACAGCTTTGCCACATCCCTCGTGTCATTTGGTTCTAGTATCAAACTAAAACCAGCACTCTCAAAAAAAAAACCCAAAACCAAACTCTCCCCCCCCCCAAAAAAAAAAGAAAAACACAAAAAAACAAATAACCCCAAAAAAAAGAAATACTTGAAACTATTTGGCTCATTTATCAGCTCATTAAAACACTGTGATCACCTTCTCTAACTTATTAGGTAGGTATAATTGACCTTAGATCTTATCTTCCTGTAAGAAATTACTCCTGAGAGTCTGGAGCCCTATAACTGGGGGGGGGGGAGGAATCTTTTTCAATTATTTTTTTTAACTGGAAGTGGCAACCAGTGTAGTAAAAGACATATGTAAATTACTAAAAATTTCTTCTCCTAAAGTCCTGCAACAGTATCAACTGTCAAACACTGTGTGGAGAATAGTCTTCTCTATGGTGAATCATTCTATCTCAATTACTGGGGCTGAAGGCATATCCAAAACACCAGACAGCACTCTCCACAAATATCCTTCAGTCAGGCTCTGCATTAAGATAACCACACATCTAAAATGACTCAAAACTCTGGAGGCTACCGCACTTAGTCAAGACACACATGACAAGAACTTTGTCTCTGGGTTGATGATTACATTAATCTACAAAATGCCTTGTTTCTTTCAGTCAAATGATTTCACAAGTTTACCTAATAATAAAAAACTACTCAGTAAGACAGGAAAAATAAATGAGTTGACAAGATGACATCTGAAGTTCCATATTTTCTTAACACTGGATGAATGGAGTAAAGAAAAAGTCAAATATATGAAAAAGAAATGTAATGGTAGTATTGGACAACTGTGAATAATCTCTTTCCTATGATGTATTTCCCTGAACAGCTAAGGGTGGATAAAAGTTACCTTAACAGAACAGGAAGACAACTGCTCCTTTAACCCCCTGCTGACAGAAGCAAATTGTTTTGTAGCTATGGGGAGAGATTTGCCACAAATGTGCAAAACAGATCTCTCCCCCTTGATACATACAGAGCTACAACACTGCAGTTTCAGTGATCACAATTTTTATTCTCCTTGCCATGCTCCTTGGTGGTATGAAGTTTTTTTACTTCATAAAAAGTATCTAATTGTTGAATTGTCCTTTTCTGCTGGCAAGAAAACCCCACTCAACCTCTGAACATTATCTGTTTCTCAATTTAGTTCTTTAGCCATATAAAAAACAAAAACAAAGCCCACTTTTTTAAAACCTGTGTTCTGATGTTGAACAAACTCCTTTTGCAACCATCAATATTACACAACAAAGATGATTATTTATTTTGTTTCTGTTATTATTTTCTGAAGTCTGTTTCCAAATTTCTACTTCTCAGGAGCACATTCCGTGAAATCACTCAACTGAACAATTCCCTACTCAACGCTAGGAATAAAGAACCTATAATCTGGTTTTAAATTATTGACATCTAAAAAGTATTTCAGTCGTAGCAGGTACAGCTACAACTAGGTTTTTATTACTAGACATACATAAGCTTTATCAACATCTTTGTCAGAGACATGGACATGTTCAACATCTTTGTCGGAGACATGGACATGTTCAACATCTTTGTCGGAGACATGGACAGTGGGATAGAGTGCACCCTCAGGAAGTTTGCCGATGACACCAAGCTCGCTGGCGCGGTCGACACGCTGGAGGGAAGGGATGCCATCCAGAGGGACCTGGACAGGCTTGAGAGATGGGCTCGTGCAAATCGCATGAAGTTCTACCAGGCCAAGTGCAGGGTCCTGCACCCGGGACGTGGCAATCCCAGGCACAAATACAGATTGGGCGGAGAATGGCTGGAGAGCAGCCCTGAGGAGGAGGACTTGGGGGTGTTGGTGGATGAGAAGCTCAACATGAGCCAGCAGTGTGCACTGGCAGCCCAGAAAGCCAACAGCATCCTGGGCTGCATCAAGAGAAGTGTGGCCAGCAGGTCGTGGGAGGTGATTCTACCCCTCTACTCTGTGCTCATGAGACCCCACCTGGAGTCATGTGTCCAGCTCTGGAGTCCTCAACACAGGAAGGATGTGGACCTGTTGGAACGGGTCCAGCGGAGGGCCACAAAGATGATCAGAGGGGATGGAGCACCTCCCCTATGAAGACAGGCTGAGAGAGCTGAGGTTGGTCAGCCTGGAGAAGAGAAGGCTCCGGGGAGACCTCATAGCAGCCTTCCAATATCTGAAGGGAGCCCACAGGAGAGCCGGAGAGGGACTCTATGTCAGGAGAGGCAGTGACAGGACAAGGGGTAATGGTTTTAAATTGGAAGAGGGGAGATTTAGATCAGATATTAGGAGGAAATTCTTTCCTGTGAGGGTGGTGAGACACTGGAACAGGTTGCCCAGGGAAGTTGTGGATTCCCCATCCCTGGAGGTGTTTAAGGCCAGGCTGGATGGGGCTTTGAGCAACCTGGTCTAGTGGAGGTGTCCCTGCCCATGGCAGGGGTGTTGGAACTCAATGATCTTTAAGGTTCCTTCCAACTCTAACCATTCTATGATTCTATGATTTACCATCAACCTCCCTCCAAAAATCACATCTTACATTTACTACACTATGTACTACACCTGTGTTCTGTATGTATCTGTAGAGGCTTTTTTGGTTTGGGTTCTTATCTCCCCCTCAGTAAGCATGTTTCAAGATGCAAGTGAGAGGGAGAATTAGAACAACTTTGGTATGCACAAGAATGCCAATTACAGTTGAAAGCCCTGAAAGCTGCACTTATCCAAGCAGCCAGCAAAGCACAAAAAGTGGAAAGATACAAGTCCCTCATATTTTTTGCTCTGGCTGTGGCCTTTCTCTCGACATAAAACAAAAAAAGATTCTGTTTACAATAGTGAACTCTATTACAGAGATCTCTGGCCAGTAGATACTGCCCTTACACCAGCTGATTGATTCACACAGAAATATGAAAGTACCAGTTACATTCTTTTTTGATTTGATACATGTTAGTTTACTAAATTAAAATATGGAACGAAAACACAGAAACACAGGAAATCTTTTCCTCCACGGAAAGTTTGCAATGGAAATTATTACTTTGACTTTGGCCCTATTTTTAACTTTCTTTCTTAACCCACCTGGATAGATGAGATTGCTAAAGCACCCAAATTTGTGGTACCTCAGGTTACACTTTCCTTGGGAAAAATAAAATATGCTTCTTACAATGTTAATGATCACTTCATCTTTAAGTAACAAGCTGAGAATATCTTAAAAAGCCTCTGATGGATCTATCTTCAGATGAATTGTAATAATATTTTTCATTACCACACAAAGCAGTATTTTTGACTGATTTGTTTTGCCTGAAGTTGTGCATCAAAGACAATGAGTCTGAGCACAGTTGCCTTCTCAACTCCCAAGTATGGTTTTCCACACAGACTGCAATTCATCCTGATGCACAAAGCAGGAAAAAGAACCTACTTTAATTCTAACAGGAGTAATTTGAGTAATTTTTTTTATAGGGGTACTTTTTGCTCTTTGCTCTTGCATATGTTCGTTGCGGATCGTGGTATTTTAATTATGGTCATTTTTATGTGCTATACCAATACCTCGGTTGATTCTGAAATGTGAATGATAATTGTCTCTTCTTACAGGTCCAAAAACGAAGACATCTGGCACAAAATTATGACAGACAAGTGAGCCTAACAAAAATTCAATGTGTGAATCTTTTCTTTCCCCTGACAGAGCATCAGACTGAGATGATTTTTGCAGAGGTGGTCAAGTAGAATAAGAATCTCCATGATGGGGGGAGGGGGGTAGAAAATGGTCATCATTGATAAAGAAGGAAGAGTGTCTAGGTCACCAGTAAAAGTGCTAATATCTATATGTGCCTAAAAAAAAAAAATACCTTGACACCTACAAGACCACCACCTGTGGAATAAAAATCAACTGAGACTAAACAATAAAGCAATTTACAAGCCTGGAGGGCAGACAGCTTTTCTTTACCCTTTCATAGGCAAAATTAGAGCTTGAACAAGTGTCATTGGAATGGTATTACAGAATGGGGAATATAACTTCCTGCATTATACAAACATGGTGAGAGAATAACATACTTCAGAAATCATCACTTAACTGTTTCATTACTAATTTACTTTCTTCATCCTCCTTCTGATAATCTCATAAAATAGTTTACACCACAGCAAGGAACAGGAAAAAGCTATATGCCAAGGAATCTCCAATCTAAAGAGAGCTCTACATTAAATATGAATATGCCTTCCTTGGCATCGTACAGGGTATATAGTAGAAAGAAAGGAAACTATGACTCACGTTTTCCACTCAATTTATACAAAGGCTTCCATTAACATACCAACAACCAAATGCTTGCAGCAAGGAGAGCATAACCTCTTCACCAGTAAATGTAAACTATATGTCCACATGCACAGACATCAAGAAGGTCTGATTACACCCAGCGTACTAGAAACTCAAGTGGTTTGTGATATGTAAACCCAAGATGCATACATAGTCTTAGGACCATATGCTATCCTTGGATGGATCCTCACAGGTTGCATGGATTGCCATGTTTCATTGAAGCACTGCAGTAAAACAGATTTTGATAGTGGGTTTCATATTTCAGTAGCATTTGGCTTTAGCACATTGTAATGAAAATATAATTTAGATTAAGCCTCATTTCAGAGTCCTGGATATTGACAAATTCGAATTCAAACCTACCCTCTTCTATGCCTGCTCTTAGAGAGTTCATCTAACTGCTGATCTTCTGATTAATAAACAAATGGACGATTATCAACCCATTGCTATCTATTTATGAAGTGATACTTTATCTGTCTTTCAGGAAGCAATGATTTCTCAGCATTTCTCAACTTTCACTACATCATAAAAGCACCTCTCTCTCACAAATACTACTGTGTACCTTTGTGAGATGTTTTTCATCATCCTTCCCACCGTACGTCTACAGAGAGCAGAGAGAATGAAAACCTAACTCTCAATTCTAACGAGGATATACTGGCATAACACCAAATAAAATTAGTGGTACTTCACTCTTCAGCTTCAGTGTTAGACTTACCTAAGAATAATCACAACTACCTCATAAGAGCAGACAGGGGAGAAGAGAAGGGGAAAGGGATGAGGCAAGACTACAGCTGTAACTCAGGGTGCTACATAATGGTCCCGACTTGGCTATTTGCAGCATGAGAAGCAACGAGGTGAGCACAATGTGGCCCTATCTGCCCTGCAGGCCAGTAGGTGCAGCCAGTCAGACTACCGTAGCACTGTAGCTCCCTTTCTTGACATGAACATCCAACACCATTAAATAGACATGACAGGAAGCCTCAACGACAGCTCTCTACAACAGGTCCAGTGCCTTGTCCCTCTTTGGTGATAGGAGCAGAATAGCATCTGTGGTTTGGATAAGGAATTAATCCCATGGCAGTACACTACCTAACACCCTGATTTCTGGGAGAGGGCACGCGGAAAAGCCTGAAGAAATTCTAAAGACAATAAAGTTCTGCAGTAAGATCCATATGATCATACACTGTGTGCTCTGACGTCCCTTGAGTGATGCAAATTAATTTTATATTCATTAAGAACACGAGAACAACTTTCATACTGAAGCACGCAGACTTTGCCTTGTGCCAATTGCCCATTAAAATCTGAATAAAATTTTCCAAATATTCTTACTCGATGTTACTACACTTATTTGGCTCTACAGATCTTACTATTTAAAAATAACAATGAAAACAATATTCAGGAACAGTGTGTTAAAAGTCGGCAGCAACACAACAAAGCACAAAGGAAAAGAGATGGTTCACTATTTCTTCTCTATGTTGCCAAAGTATCAAACCTTTAGAGTAAGCACTATCACTTGAACTACTACTACTACTATTATTTTGGCATGTAGTATTCCAAGGACATCACCCTTGGGTTCCATATTAACAAAAAAGAATAGCCCCTTCCCTTCTATCCATAGAGTAAAAAGCTATCAATATGGTGGGCATGACTGCCAGAAGGGAAAGGTTCGTAGCAGAAAAACCTTCATCATCCAAGCCACCCTTACCAAAAGCTAGCAGAGTTAGTGAATTATTCTTATACTTCCCCCATTTTCCACTTCAAAATGTCCGTTTTCTTCTAGAAAAAGATATTTATGTAAGGGATTATTGTTTACCATTTACATTTGCACAATAGGGCATTTTTCAAGTGTTTCATATATACTTGTTTACCACTGAGCAGAGAAAGAAAATAATTTTCCATGGAATAGCAGTAGTTTTCAAGTTTCAGTGCAAATCCAGAGGATCAGGTAGCTCATAAGGAACCCCTATAAAAGCTTACATTTCAAATGCAGTTCATGTAGCAAATCATCAGAACTATAGAAAAAGAGTAAGAAATCCTTGTGCAAATCAGCCGTATTATTCTCTCCGCTACTACTGCTCAGAACAAATAGTTCAATGATTACAGTTCAGACTATATTTAGGATAAGGTAAGCAAAAGGCATCCTGGTGAGAACAAGAAAGAATGGAAAAAAAAAGATGACCATACTTTCCAAGAAAAGCTTAAGTACAGTTGTCGATGGAAATAGTTTTTCTTTTCCATAAGGTATATCCAAGGGTTTTGTAAAATTAAGTTTTCCTTGCTTACTCCTAGAGGCTGTGAGAAGGAAGAGAAACCAGACAGCTATCCATTAGGGGAAAGACTTTGATGAGTCTGCCTGACTAATGAACACACTGATAAAAATCCATTCCTGTAAACTTTATAATCTATTTAACACATACCGTATCCTCAGTGGAAGGGAGCACAGCCCTTCAGGATGTAACGCTATAATGGTAAGCTCTCTGAGAGAAATGTGGTACATAGCTGAGGGTCAGAAAAAAGTGTTCACACCCAGTACATGTTTTACTGAACTTATACCTATGCTGCCACATAAAACTCAATATTTTTAGGGAAAAGGTCTGCAGGACTTTAAGCATTATTTTGAAAGCATGTTTTACTCAGCCATATTACTCAGAACCTGTTCACTGACTATATGCAGTTTCATTACAACAATTAGCTTAGTGTGCCAATTAGAAGCATTTTATTTTTTTATTTTCCTGTTTCTGCAAATTTAGCTGCGTTTGAAAGGTGGTATTGCCTCTCCTGTTCACATACAACCTAATGGGGGAGTGGGAGATGGAGGACGGGGACAGACAGTCTTTGTCCATCTTACATCACTTACGCTCTTTTTAGGGTTAAATGGTGTAAATTAGTAAAATGTTATGCTTTCAGCCAATCAACACAGAAAACACTTCTGCTTCATCAAAAATCTCAATGTTTCACTTAGCCACATCTCATTTGAGTCCCTGAGAGAGGACTGACGTTTTCAGTAAAGATACACTAGAAAAGGCAGTCAGTCATCTGATAGTTCAGAGGCTCAGTTTTATACCCAAGAGATTCGGTGTAAATAATAACAACTCACAAATACATAAATAAATAAATTTCATAACTAAATTTAAATAAAAAAATAATAAACATAAATAAATAATTCACAAATAATACAAAAAAAAAAGTAATCATGTCTTCTACCCAAATTAAGGTGATGCACAGATCACTGCATCTATCCAAAATTTGTTGATAGTCTGGATGCTGCTGTTTCCCTGCCATTAGCTACGTAACTGAAAACATATCCTTCCCTTCAGTTGTTCAGAGAAAAATAGGGAAATTCCATGACAACAGAAATAAATCCTTCAATAAAGATGATGAAACAAACTCTGCTGGCTCTGGTTTTGGCACTATCAACAGGGAGACGGACTCCCATACCTCAATCCTGTATAATGATTAAATTTGAACAATTCAATAAATTCAGCTTTACCTTTTTCAGTTTCGCAACATCTTCATATCGGACACTATTGTGACCAACAAATTAAAAGCACACAAATATTTCACATAGATATTCCACTTTTGGTCTATGTCTATGCTTTTCTTACATGTACCTCCTTTTAAAGCCAGGCCACAGCATGTTAGTACCAGTAAGAATGTAAATCTTCAAACAATAAGGTATGCTGATACATAACATTTAATACACAGCTGACTAAACACGGTAAGTGTTTGCTTCAATGTCATTACCACCTCTGCCCACACTGAGAATATCAAATACTGTATAATCACAGTGCTATGACAATAACAGTTCCAGAGAAGGCTGCCTGTGGGACCTGCTAGTATCATAATGGCTCCACAAAACCTACTATGCTACTGGCTATAAAAAGCAGTGAGTTTTGCAGAGGTATGTTCTGTGTGCACGTGTGCATTCGCACATGTCAATGTTTGCATATGTTCACGTGTACAGACGTGTATTTGCCATACTATTTGTATTTGCAGTCTTAAGAGAGACTAATTTTAATAATCACAGAACGTTTTAAAATAGCTTTTAAAGGACTTAACGTTGCATAAATGCCAGGAGAAACTTCTTATTCTCAAATTACAGCACAGGTTGAATCTTCAAAAGAGCCTAAGGGTCTCATGTACATGGTAGAGATACAGGAGCTAGCTCTACGTGAACCCATAGCAGGTGTAAGACTCAATATAGCCCTGTTGGCACGGAGCTCTGCACTTCTCAGAAGAGTAAATTATCACGCGTAGAACTCCGTATTGAAGTTGCTGAACTGCCTTTGCCATTGACTACAACCAGCTTCTCTAAAGCTGCACACAACCTCATTGCGCACAGAATCGGATCAATGCTAAAGCATCTGAATATCCAGTATCAGGCATCTGGAAACTTCTGCTGCTGTTGCTGAACTTCATGCAGAATTGTTACTTGGCAACTACAAAGTCCTATCAATTAGGAATGAGAATTCACCATTGTGGGGATTAGCCTCATAATTTCAGTTTGCATTAAATGTAACAATGGCTTCGGCTATCTCCCAAACCCAATCATTAGCAGGGTTCCTCTTGGACCATACTTGCTTAGATCATGTACAGAACTCCCTCTCTTTCCAGCAGTTTGGAGTGAACCGAATCACTCCGTTAGCATTACTCAGCAGGGAGAGAGTACCTCAACTGTTATGACATAGTTTTAGCTCTCAGTTACTGAGTAAAAAAGGGATTGAATCAACAACTGCACACAGTTTTTTTCTTGAGAAAAATCTGGACCCCTGCCAAATGCAAAGTCACATCTTCAAGAACAAAGCACGAGGGCCAGTGTTACGATGGGGAAACCTTATCAGAGACAGCTACGAGTTCAAAGAGGCCTCCACAGTTGTAGTTGCTAACCAAGAGAAGAGGACCATCTGCAGACGCTGCAGTTGAAGTAACACTAGCTTACATATATAGTGAGGTAATGCTTGTACTTCATATAATATTAGTTAGATCATTACTGAAATTAAGTGGTCAGTACTACTAGTATCAATTTTAAAATGTGAATCTGACAACTTGGAAAGGGTTCAGAGAGCAGCTAAATAGTATTATTCAGGGCTTGGAAATCTGCCTTAGAGTGAAAAGCTTAAGCACTTAATCTATTTATTTTATCAAAGAGAAGGTTGAGATGTGACCTGATTATGGTTTATAAGTAGCTACACATGAACAGACTCCTCAGATTAGACAGCCATTTACTCTAGCAGAGAAATGCACAGCTAGATTCAAGAGCTGGGAACAAGATGAAGGTATAGATTTTTAAATGACATGAATTAACCATTACGATGACCTATGAAAGGGTAAGACAGATGGATTTTTACTTTTTTTTTTTTGGTCATGCATTTAGTCATAAAGCATTGTCTAAACAGATGTTTACCACATGAAATTATATGGCCTGTTACCAGAAGAAAAGAACTGTTCTTACCACCTAAGGACATACACAGCCTTCACATTGTGGTGGCATTTTTACTTGAGGCTGCAAATCGATCAACACAAACTACTGGGCAATTACATTCCAGTAAGGAGCTGTCAAAGAAAGAAGGCAACTACATTATCTCATCTATATTCTGCCTAAAATCAATTCCACTTTCAAGCACTGACACACAGAGGTGGATATGCAAACCTGACTGTACACGCACACACAAAAAAAAAACCCAACCCCTCAACAAAATGAAGATTTTTGTTTCTAGTCTTGAAACATTTTTACAATTAACTTTGCTCACTATAAAACTCACTGGTCTGAAGAACAATGTAACCAAGATATAGAAAGTGAACAGCAAGATCCCTAACACTTAAAGGCCCTGGCATCTTTCCTTTCCTCTCAGCAATACCAGTTTAACACCATGATCACAGGGTAATCCAAAGCAGTGTGACATTTCAGGATGCTGAACATTACAGTTCCTCTGTGTGCCTTCATTAGAGTAGCAGGAAGAAAAACTATTTCACTCCTGAACTCTTCTGCATCACTAAGATCTGCTTTGACAAAATAGTTCCACTGAACTCCCATTCCCTACTCAAAACAACTGCCAAAGAGGATATCAGAAGAAGAAGATTAATAGCATAATGCATTTAAAAAATGAAGACAGTAGAACTGCTTTTGATCTGACTCTTACGCTAAAAATACACTGGGAAGTCTGAAGCAGCACTGTAAACGTTCTGAAAAGTGAGATCCTGCTTGGCCCTATTTGGCTCCTTTGAATTCATGCTTTTTTGTTATTTATGCAGGACACTAAAAACGATTATGAGATTTTACTGCATAGAATTATTATTCTTAATCATGTTTGGTAAAAATATCATTTTTATATCTCTGTAGAGCATTCAGCATTTCCTTTACTTTTTTTCTATTGCAAACCAGTAAAAATTCAAGAGAGCATTAGATCGTGACTGAAAAGTTAAAATTGAGTGGTGTTGAGAAGTCAGTGTAAAACATGAAATTTATCCATAGAATCGGCTGGCAAACTTAAGCGGCACCAAAATGATGGAATTAAAATGCTGTGTTCTTCAAGGATACAATAATTGAATCCAGAAATTAACTATGACACAATATACATCTCTTCAAGAGTAAGAAATTTTGAAAGATAGTAGGAAAGCATAAAAAAACCTAATATTTTATTGTGTCTTTAAGCTTATAAATACAGACAACACAGAACTAAGTTGGGACCTTCAGGACAGAGAACAATCAAAGGACTATGATATTGTATGGTATTTACTCCTTAGCTAATTATGGTTCATGAGAAAAATAAGATGAGCAGGAGGAATTTGGTGCTCATGAAGCACTAGGCCATGTCAGTGACACAGAGGTCAGCAGAAGCTGATGAGAACTTACTCGGTGAAAACACAGGGAGGCATTCTACATCTATGACATCTTTTTGTCTACAAAGGTGGAATATGCCCAAAATTAAACCCTTCCATGGGCTATACCATGTTGGGTTCTCGGCTCCTGCCTCTCCTGAAAGCATAGATCTGCTTCAGCTCCAGGGCTGTCTCAGTTGCCACATGCTTGCGGGAAATAAGGATAAGCCAGTGACAGTATGTTCCCAATACGATTTATGGTTCTTGCAGGATTCCTCTCTGCTGGTCTCTTCCTCTTTTACATAGACATATAATAATCTTCCAAAAAAGGTACAGAGGAGGTGGTTCAATAGGATTTTCCTATTTTGCAAGATGAAAGTATTCTTTTTACTCCTTCCATCTGCAAAGCTATCTGACTGAGCAACAAAACCTTTTTAGGACTTACGACAGAAAATTCAGGTAATTTTTTAAACTTTATTTCTGGTATTGATTTGTTGGAATGTGGTTAGTACATCTTTTCATATAATATATATATTTAGTGTGTAACAACCACAGGTAAAAAGGCAGACTAAACTTAAGCCACTTCATTACCAAGAAAACTGATTTTTCCATAAAGTATGGCTGTATTGAGATATTATTTTCTAGAAGTATAAACTCCATGAGGAGGTATGACAAAAAGAAAGAGGAATTTACTCTCAGTGACCCAGCAAATCAAAAAAGACAATAAAATAAAAACCCCAAATTAATCAAAAATTAATTAAAATAACAATAGAATATAATTGTATAATGATATAACATGCATAAGAAAACAAAAACAAAACAAAAAATAACAACTCAGCATGAGTTACTGATGTGTAAGCAATCTTTGCACAACCCCCCTTGCATCAGCAGTATAAGGCAGACGATTGAGTAGCAGAAGTAGAGTCATACATTCCTCTCCTGCTGATCCTATGGTGGGAACAGTAACCTCCAGAGAGAGGAGAAGTTAGGCATCTTGAAATGGTAATTTTAATTAAAGTTTCCATATATGCCAGAGACATCCTTTGTTATCATCCAAGGGAGCATCATTCCTATGAAAGCACAAGTGAGAGTTTCATTGTGATTTTAAATTAGATTTAGCTTTAACTTCGCAACAATAATTGAAAGTAGGTCTAAAATCCTTTAAATGCCTGTTATCTTACTTTAGGCTGTGCAAGATTGAAGAAAAAAAAAAAAAGAGGAAGGACTGAGATTTGAGTGGACAATAAGTACTTCTGAAGCCCAATTCTTGCTACAGAAACAAAGTTCACAGTATATGTTTGCCCCTCTGACCTCATGCATGCTAAAGAAGGAATTGTTTCACTGCATTCCCTTTATTACATGATTTCAGTTCCCCTGCTGTTCTCATTTAGCTGTTTACCAGCTTGTGACTACATGTGCGCTACTCAGACCAGGAGCCACCAAATGTGCATGGCTCTGTTACGCTCTTCCCTTTCACCTTCTTGCACACAGAGAAAGCGCATGTAGCACATTGCGGTTCAGATGGTAATATTTTATGGAGGATGATACAACATCATTAAGGGTGTATTAAAAAATAGCCTCTTGGCTCCAAAACTGTGGTGTGCCTCACTCAATAAATCACAAGTGACAGGTCTTTCACTTTATTAACAGGCCTGTGCGAGACTCTGCTATTGCTTCACTGCCCCTGTGAAATTCAGTTTAACTTCAGAATGTTTGTGTTGTTGCTTCTTTTGGAGTTGCAGTAGGATTACTGATAGTAGGATTAACCATCTGCATTCATAACAGTCACAGGAGCAATATATAAATTAATGACATACTTTTTAATGAACCTCTAAAAGATGGCATCACGATGACAGGTGATGATTTGCTCACTGCATTTTGCATTCAGACCTCAGATTTATGCAAGAGACATGAAATCTTCTATCAGGATGACAATAATCTAACTGCTTCAACCTTTGTTTCAGCAGAGACATGAAATATTCCATCATCCTCATGCATTAGTTCTGAACAGAAACTGAGAACTGAAGTTACAGGTGATATAAGTGACTATTAAATAAAGGACTAAAAATCTCGATTTTCTAACCTTTCTTACTTTCTATTTTACTGTGAAGACACGTTACAATTGTGTTTTGGGTTGAAAGGAAGTTAAAATTGAAAACAAACAGCACAATTAGTAATAAAAAGTTATGCATACTGTGTTCCTAGAGTGCTAAAGCTAGAAACTTATTTAATATTACTCATCTTTGGATAACTCCCTTTGCACGATCTCTCTCTGCGCTGGGCACCATGTCCCCACTACATTTTCCTGACAGTCATCCAGTCATAAAAAGATGACAACTGAAACAGAGATGTACCGTTTCTCTTAGAAGTGTTAAGCTCCAATGTTGAATCTTTTTTTCATGCTTTTAGTTTTCTGTGATTTTAATTGTCATTGACTCCTGTTCTTCCTTTCACATCCACAAAAAGGCACCCCGTACACAATGTATTTTCTTCAAAAAAGTCTTACAATTATGTTATAAACTTATCTTTTTTTGATACGTTAAATATTTTTTCTTTAGCAAAAGGCACAAGGATATCTGAGAACAAAGGAAAAATGTTTCAACGCATTTGTATGGTGTTGCACGCAGCATCCAACTAAGATGTCTAATCAGTTCTGCTTAGAAAGTATGGTAAAGCATCACTCACACACACACATACTGCTGTTACGTAGGCTGCTTTCCATTGAATCAGAAACTAATGTACCAATAAAATAAAAAATATTCAGAAATGCCATATTCACTGTGAAGTTGATCCAGTAACATCTCTGATGGAAGAATTTAGCAGTCTTTCCATGCTCTGTCCTTAAATAGCATCATTCAGGTTAATCGTGACTGCGCTCCACTAGCAGAGCATACTCATCCCCAAGACTGCACTAAGGTTTGGTGGAGAGAACTGCCAAGAAAAACTGAATTGTCAAATGCCTACACACCGCCTATTCTACATCTCTTAATAATGTTAAAGCAAGGTCTACTTAAACTCATTTTTACTTTTATCTGCATACCTCTTAAACTTTGTAAGATCTCACCAGGAATATTCTAAGAAAGATACAATATCTAAGGCATTTTTATCCTCTACTTCCTGGAAGAAAAAAATAAATAAAACAACAATGGCCTATTTGTGAAGGCCGCTACTGCAGGGACGCTGCTGTCCTTTTCAGCTTTGATACTTGATGATCTATGACACCGCCTGCTTATCTCCATCTAGCAAGGGCCAAAAGGGGAGGATAAGATTGCCTGTATTGACCTCCAAAGGCTCGTAACACTTTGCAACACTCGGTGTGACTGAATCTCATGCTTCGGGGCTTCAGCCAGATGTTGGAGAGGTCAGGAACAAATGCTATTCTGCAGTTGACTGTATTCGAGCAGGCCTTCCCATAGACCATGAGAGACTAGTCACAGGTTCAAAGCAGATATGAGATGAAGCAACCCACTGTTCAAAAATTGCAATCGGAATCTGTCTTTAAGATACCTGACTGGTATGTGACCAGTTCACATGCTCAAGGCATTACCGATCACCAGACCACTCCAATATGAAAAGACCCCCTGTGTTAGATGAGCGAGGGCCTTTGCTTTGGTTCCTTATTCCCCTCTCCAATACAGAACACAGGCTTTCCCTGGGGGTGCTGGGATATATTTTTATACAGCCTGGACAATAGAAAAGGCTCGGATATTTAACAATACATTTGTCTCTCTTGCTCACTGCTTCTGGCATGCAGTCTCCTGAGGAATAAAATATTTTCATTATGGTTTCTGGGTAAAATGAATTGCCTGTGATATACAGGAGGAGGTCAGCATAGGTTATCTAGAGGTCCCTTCCTGACCTTACTACAAAACTTTGGTATCAACTACCATATTTTTAAGGGGCTAATTCCAAAGAATATTTTTGGCTACAATTGCAGAAAATGAAGTACCTTACTACTATAAACTGCTGATGTTTCCTTTATTAGTACCATATACATGTACAACTACATGTATGTACATATGGATCTGAATATACATTGATATACAGTTGTATGCTCACACACATTAACATATAAATGTAACTAAGCAGCATACACAACAACTTTTTTTTTTTTTTTTTTTTTTAAATGAATTGGTTTTCTTGTTCCTGAACCAGCTTAACCCAAAGGAAAAACATGAAGTAAATTGCCTGTGGGTTTGCTCTCAAACAGCTCTCTGTGCTGGCCAGGAGAGTGAGACTATGAATCATGCACTGGTCATCCACTCATACCGAAACAATAATAGACAGTGTGAGAACAGCATCCAGCATCGTTGCTAGAGTTCAGGAACTGTGTTCCTATTAGATGCTTCTGTTTTAAGAGGTTCAAGAAAATGGCATTAAGTGCACTTGCTTTAGGCCAAATTTGGCGTTGAAAGGAACCAATTCAGAAGGAAACATACTGAACAAATTAACTCTCTTCCAGTATTCTACTCAACCATTTTAATTACTGTGAATGTTGGTAAGTGAAAAGTCAGCTAGTCAGGATTGTTTATTCTGAGCTTGCAACTTAATGGGAAGGGTCAATTACAGAACCATAAGCAAGAAAATACGTGCATGTGTGAAATGGTTCTTAATAGCTTAAAACTATTATTTTTAAGTGGTCCATTCAAAGCATCATCACTGAATACTTTTTGCCTTTATATTTTGAAGGAAACTTCATAACTGATTTGTCTGCACCATTTCCTTGCTCAAGTGGTAAAAACGTCTAGATTTTTACCAAGCTTGTGTGCAACCTGCTCTACAGAATGAGAAGCAGACAAGATCACTAAGACAGATCTTTCAAAGACAACGAAAAGGAATGAGTGATTTGCACTAAGAAAGCACAAACGAGGGAGAATGAAAACAGGTCACAGAATACAATCCCAGTTTGGGATTGGTCTGTGGAACCATAAATTGATTTTCCCTGTTTGCACTTTAAATATCCACAAACCTATTACTAGTAGCATTTTTTAAAAATGAAGTATTCACACTGTATTCCTCTCAGAGGACTGACTTTCTACATCTCCTCTTTGCTATTTTCAGACTCTTTTTCCTTGTATTTATGAATATATGCAACACCAAAGAGTTTAAGTTTCAGATCTTGATCTGCAAGATAAAATTCACGATTTAATGTCACTTTTTACACTTTTATTTCCAGGATCATATCCTTCTCAATGATCTTGCTTTCAGTCAACAAGAACACTTGCTGTTAAGAGATTGTAACAACAACACACAGTAGAATTAATGGAAGTTACATATAAAACATATACATTCATCCTGACAGTTACTGAGATTAATGTTAATGTGAAGTCCTCATATTATTGCGTACAACACAGTATTCTTTATTACATCTTGGGAAATATATTTAAAGTCACTTTGCTAAATACATAACAAGAAAATCCTTTTAGCCCTTGTTTGCAACCTACACTTCACTTAGACATCTTAACATCACAAAAGCCATCTACAGAGAGAGATTTAAAAATCATTACCTTAGAATACTTCTTTAATAGAAAGTGATGGCTTAAATGCTACAATATGTTCCTTGAATATCTTCACATTAAATGGTAATTGAACAAAAAGTTGCCTGGCCCTCTTCAAGGGCAAGTCCCACAAAGCTCCTCATTATCGTAATTTCCAATTTGGAAGCCAAACTAAATAACAAGAAGTAATTTGCCAATTAGAACTTCCTGCTCTTTTTCCCTTTATTCCTTAAACACCATTCAGGGGCTGAACCAGTCAAACACTTTTAGCTTCAAAACTGCAACTGAAAGAATTTAATTTGTGTCTCTCCACGGTGAACCTGTCAAGAGGCAGCAGTGATGCATACCATGTCCCGACACAACAGTTGCCCTTAAATACACAGAGAGTTCTCCATGTGCTTGCTCTGTCTAGCGTTTCTTTTTCTCATTTCCTTCATTTTGCTTTCTGTAAAATATACGCACACACTTTTACAAACTTAAAGACTTCCCATCAATGATTTCTGACATGTGGAAATGTCCCACAGACAAAATTTGTCTTCTGTGTTTGAGAAGCTTTTAGAAAAGTAAGAGGCACATAATGATAAAACCAACACAAAAGAGTGCTCAGAAGAAACAAAGTTCCATTCAGCCGGTGAAAGCCACAGAGCCCAGACCATTCCAGAGAGATTTACAGTTTCAAAAACAAGACCATGTATGAATTCTGGTATATGCCATCCTGAGAATTCAAATCCTGACCAAAAATAATGAAATTGGTTTACTTTTCAGAAGCTCATTTGAAGTGCACACATGCAAGGCCAAGTACAGGTGTACGGATGAATGGTACAGCGTAGCAGTGATGCTCAGATCTAAGACTAGGACTTCGAGTACACTAGTGCTCTGTCACATAGGGTTTCAGCATTCCTGAAAGCCTTTCAAATGGGAACTCGTTTTTCTTTTCTTGACCAAAGTGGTCAGTGAGCTCATATGCCTTAATTTCTAAGGAAGCAGAAAGAGATGGGCAGAAATGGAAAATGCTTTAAGAAACTTAAGCCAGAAACTCTATCACACGTAATGCTACGGCAGGTGGGGGAGGGAACTAATTAGTTAAGCACCATGCTAATATAACTACAGTCCTTTCAGGACATAAGCAAGATCTTTGATAGTACGCTGACACGCCTTTGTGCTATGCTGCACTGAGCCATGCCAAAAAACTCTCAACCTTGGGAAACATTTAACAGCCACAATTACTTTTGAGGTTAAGAAGTATATTAGGCTGAAGATGTTTCAAAATTGAGAAATTAGGGAAGCTCCATTTTAATCCGTGTCTATCAATTTCAACTTCCAGTCACTTTGCAAGAGAGAAAAGATTGGGCAAAACTTTGAGGTATGATAAAGAAAACTTATGTAACATGACATTAACCATTTAAATTTACCCAGGGTTGTGATAGGCAGCATATCACTGATGACATCCAACTGAGCGAAATCCAACAGTGTTTTCCTAAAGGAAGAACTAATTTGGGGAATTCCACAGACCTATTTATACACTGAATCATACTAGCAGATCATAACAAACCACTATCAGTTAAATCTATGCTTTTCAACGCATTGAAATTGCATTCAAATTAAAGTGAGAATAAATTCATGGGCTGCTTGTAAAGCAATTTGAGACAATCAAAAAAGGCGTTTTCTTAGGTAACTGAAAATATTGTATTGCTATGAAAGTCTGCCATGCATTTGCAAATATGCTTTTTAAGAAGATATAGAGATATTAGAAAAGAACAGTCAATGTAGAGCAAGGATCTCTCTGCAGTTTTTGTATGCTTATGGTAATATAAATGCCAGACACTAAAAAAATGGGGTTTAGAATACTTTTTTCTCTATACATATGCCCTCAATAAAAATCTATGTGCTTACTTGCTTACAAGAAGGTATTTAGCCTTTTCCTTGTATTTATTTATGGAAGGTTTTCCATTCACCTTTCAGATCAGCAGCTTAATCTAAAGAGAGTCTACTATTTCCTGCAAAAGTCTTCTATATGAGAAGAATGAAAAGAAGGATCTAATAGCATACAGATTAAATTGCCTTTTGAGGAATCAGGGCTCTGGAGTCAGAACATCACATTGCCACAATAGAACGCAGGGGAGGAAAAAAAAAGTGTTATTTTGAAGGCAACAAGAAATTTCGAACTTTGTACATTAGTAATTTTTAACATAATCATAAGCCCTTAATGCTATTCTGCAACTGCCATGTCCATTACGTTGACTACGTAAACATTTTTTTCTGTTCTTCAACTGTTTCTGGATAAACCCTCCTGTTTTAAGGGGAAAATTTTCAAAATCTAAAAACACAAGAATATGCTTAGCTCATACATACTGTGTGAATAACATGGGCTAGATTGTTCAGAACAAGTCTCTTTTTGGCCTTTGTGATCCTGTCTGTGCAGCTATTTTGTGGCCTAAGTGGAAGGCAAGATTTAAAGAAGGCTGCAACAGAGAGAAATCAATCAAACGTAATCTAACTTATACCATCCAGCTTGAATAGCTGAACTGCATTTAAGACAGTAACAGACAGTATTTCTTGTTATAAATGATGCAGGAAAAAAAATATAGTAGGACACACGTAAGTGATACGTTTCCTGGTTAAAAAGGTCTATGAGGAATAATAACAAAAATGCAAACCTAAGGGACCCACGCAACTCTGAGCACACAGCAGCGATCATGACTTATATTGATTTATCTAAGGCAGGTTTAAATCAGACAGCACAGAAGAACTGATCACTCAGCCTGGGTAAAAGATCTCCATGGGAAGTTTGTGCCTGATTATATTTGAGTCAAAGACTTTAAATTTGACTCAGGTATGCAGCTGTCCAAAATACATCCTTCTTATGCTGAAGTACCAGCAGACTGCTATTTGAGAAGCTTTCCTAGTCCATCCAAATTGCAAAAGACAAGGGGAAGACGTGAGAGATAATAAACACCTCCATATACTGTCAAATTTAACATCACTAAGCTAGGGTGGACTTAAAGTCAAAGGTGCCTTAATAGCCCTAGGCCTTGATCATTTCACCATTAAAGTCTTCTCCAGCGTGGGAACCTACTGTTTTCTGTTCAGTCAGACAAGCTGCATGTACCTAGATTTTTTTTGTTTTTAACATTGAGCATAAGGTTCAGCACTTTTGCTGCATAGTCCAGTCAAAACATTCCTTCCCTCACTAACCCTCACAGAGTACAGCAGGCACGTGGATAACAAACTACTGCCTAGCAATCATACCTAATGCAAAAGCCTTTGCTATATATAATGAAATCTGAAATAGAGATACTGTGAGCAGCTAGATAAAAGCTTTGTAATAAAGCACTGCAACACTTTAAGAAAATTGCATCTCTGTCAGTCAAATTCTACATTGTCTGCTGACAAAAGGCAAAACCAGAAAAGGAAGACAAAGCAAAAAAAAGTTGAGCATGAACAAGAGGATTTAACCGGTCTACAAGATGATAAAATATCATTAAATCACATCCATTTAATGATACTCTCTCTCTATATATATATATCAGAATATAAGTTGCAATCTCATTTATATATGAATTCTGGTGGAAAAGATGAAATATCCAGTCATCGCAAACTACAGCTGTGAAAAACAAAGGTACATTCATAGACCATCAAGATAATATAACTATATATTTCAAGATCAATCTTGGTGTGGATACTCTGAAAATTGGCTTATCCCAGTACGGTTCTAAAAATAAAATAAAAAAAAAAAATTGATAGGCATCTTGAATTTCAAAAGTCTTTGGCAGTTCTCCTCAACTCAGTTAATCAAGTAATACCTCCTAAGGGTCCTTCTGAGATGACTGAAAATCCCATTTTCATAGTACTCAAGGAATTATGACCCAATCTTTATGCATGGGGTAAGACCCAGGAGTGAATCTATGAAAGAGTATTTTGTTTGGCAAAAAGATAAATATATGTACTTGAAGAAACATCTTTGCAACTTTCTAATTTATTTTAACAGCATGCATCACAAATAATTTAGTTCAAAAAGAGAATGAGCGGGGGAAATGGAATTAAATGCTAAAAAAAGAAGTAACTTTTCTAAGTCTACAATAAACCTCCAAGGAGTGACCTTCACTGTATGCTGAAGTCACGAACAAATATATGAATGCTTATATTAACACTCACTAGAAACAATGTATCATTACACAGTGTATATTACACCCAGAGATCTCAAAGCATATTATCAACCATGGCAATAGCCCAGTTCCACGTGACATAGACATTAGTACACGGATTTTCAGGGTAGGTAAAATGAAGACAACACTGATTTTTCTGTTTCCTTCCTAAGGAAAAGTACGTCACTATGGTCTCATATTCCAAAACCAAGTGTTTGCTGAGTGGCATATAGAAGACAGCAGTGGGCAAAGTCACGGAATCACGGAATTGTCAGAGTTGGAAGGGACCTCTAGAGATCATCCAGTCCAACTCCCCTGCTAAAGCAGGATTGCCCAGAGCACATCACTCAGGACTGCATCCAGGCGGGTCTTGAAGATCTCCAGAGAAGGGGACTCCACCACCTCCCTGGGCAGCCCGTTCCAGTGAACAGTCCCTTGAACCAAATTACTAGATTTGGAAACGCCAAAGAACTCAGTAACGGCTATTTTCCAAGCCACACGCTGCTCAGCTGCTTAACAGCTATCAGTAGCCTCACTTTTAAATGACTCCACTGTCACGTAATCCAGCATCATTCAAAATACTTTGTCATTTTCCTATCAGACAGCTATGGATTAATGAGATATCACCCAAAGCTGTTCACAGCAACTTAGTCATCAACTAATTCCTTTTTTCAACGGAATTATGTCAGGCTGCGAAATCTTTCTTACCTACAGAAACACAGGAAAGTTTTTTAAAAAAGCAATCACTTTTTAATCCTCCACTCCTACAACATGCTTTGTATGGTCAACAATGACTTAGACACAAAATGTACAGCTCTCTGAAACCCAAATCAGGACTCCTTCAAGCTCTCTCTACCCTACTTGCAAGCATGACAAGAATACTCAAGGCACCATTTTTCTAACTCATGCCTGCAGTCCCTTCAGCTGGTGTAAATACAGAGTGATAATCTGGGTCCACAAGAGAGCTGTGAGACCAACTAAGAGCACATTCAAAATACTGCAGCAATGAAGTTATAAAATTAAACAAACACCAGAGCACCATGCTATCAGATGTGAACTGCTTTACAGAGCCAAGGGGCAAGGCCATGTGTTCTCAAATTCTGTCCTAAACCACAAGCTTGGCCGTCCCTCATCCCACGCTTGGGCAAAACGGAGGAATTTTAGGAATAATATGGCCACCAATGCACTGCCACCCTTTGCTGAAACATGCCTTTGGACAGCCTGTATGCACTGGTCTCCATTTCTAGGAACCAGGAAAACTCAAGAGAGGAAATGGGAGAAAGTAGGTTTCTGCAAAATGGCTTTTCATGACTATTGTGCATTCCTGGTATCAAAGCTACTTCTGCAGTACATAGCATGGGGAAAATTGCTCACAAACAAGAATATTCTGTCACGCTAGTTCAGCCTTTTAGTTTTTACACAGAATATATAGCCAACTGTAACATTTTATTGTATCAATTAAAAACATTCTCTGGAAAACTCATAATACGGTGTATAAACACTAAAAATATATAGCAATACATTTACACATACAGTGATACTCAGTCTTTGCTGTTCCTTACTGTGTCAAGTGATTTGGTGGTCCAATTCCTCAAGAACACCTGTTAGCCTCACAAAAATCATCATCATAATTGGCAGTTTATTGGCAGCCTGAGCAAGGAGGCCAATGACCAGCATGAGGAATGAATTGCCCTCAGAGTCCTGGAAAGCGTCGTTCTGCAGCATGGCTGAGGCAGATTGGCAGGAGCTGCCTGCGTTAAACCTGTGCTGCTATTCAGTAGAGGTGATTAAGCAGATATGTAAATACAGCTCTGCTCAAGGAATCACACAAGCACAAGGTAAATGGCTGTTGACTTCAGTAAACTTCAGCACATATGTCCAGGTCCTGCCATATCTCTTTTTTCCTTCAGTTTCAGGAAAGCCAAAGACATACTCTATGAACAGACAGAGGGTGATGTTCTCAGAGGGCACCCACCTTAGTTATATTCACATCTGCTCAGAAAATCCACAGCCTGTTAAGTCCCACTATCTGTGCTGTTTTGCACAGCAAAACTAGAACTGCCACTGGCTCCTGATGCTGCCTGCAGCTCCCACATCTTCATCAATTCACACTGTTTAATACAAAGACAGTGACAAGCTGATGAGATGCAATATTCAGTATATTTATTTTAGGAGCCATGGAAAGCAGAAGATGTTTTGCTGTTACTGAAGGAAGTCTAATATAAATATTGCCAGGTACAATATTGGATTATCTATGACTCAAGACCAGATTCTGCTGATGGCTAATACTGTATTTGGAGAATAGTCTTAACTAAGTACTAAGTCATAATCAAGGCACATTTTTAAAGCAATTTGGTTATTCAACATTTAATTAGGAAATATTTTACAAGGTAAGCTATTTTCTTCCACATATGATGCTTCTCTCCACTTAGCTTTTAAAGATAATGGTCCATCCTTTGAAGCATGTTTGTTTTATAATATATAAAATGTTCACTATAAAGCATAATTACCATATATGTAAAACTAGCTGCATAATAATGACTTGTAATTAAGAAATAATTTTAATAATGACTTTAAGGGAAACTTCATTAGCCTTACAGTTTATTTTGGTAATATCCTACAGATGATATTCCACTGGGATGGGATAGAAGTTTAATTAGTTGGGACGCCTTGAACTTCACAGGCTTCACATTAGACACTTAAGAGCAGAACAAAGAATCACACGAGCTTCAGTAATACATGAATGAATAATTGTAGCAAATACATAGGAGAACAGATCAAATACCATTTGCAAATAATTGATATCCCACCAATGTTACTATTAAAATATTGAAGCAACTAGTTTTAAACTCTGTAATTTAGTAAATAATTTAATTCTTAAATGAAGTATTTCTATCCCCTGCTATACTTCCCAGTATTGGTATTTTAAGTAACACAGTAGTTAGATTTGGAAATATTTAATCACAATAAAGAAACTAAATTACATGACTGCTTCAAAACTCAACACAAATAGAACTGAGTCATTTGCAACTGCTAATTCACTCAAAATACTGGTTTTAACACCTTAACATGTATTTATCTAGGTATTTATCAACGGCTTCTCCCTGCAGAATCCATGCACTGAGAGGCCCATTTGGCCTATGAAAAATGAAAGGTCATCCAGAAAAATGCAGCTTCCATCAACAATTTTTTTTGAAGCAGAAATGTTTGTGTTTGAAGAAATAGTCAACAGGCCTCATTAGGCTCTGAAAACTGACTCTGCCACTACTGCTAGAGCACGCTGAGAACAGGCTTGAAATAATCCTTCAGCAGTTTGGTGATGGTACCAGTGGATGCGATACTCTGCAACATACAGACCTTCACTTCCAAGAGCACGTAGCCTGCCCCAGCTACCTGATAACTAGTTCCACCATGCAAGGGCAGGATGCCAGGTTGGCTACCCATCCTCCACTGCAGGGTAATGCAGTTGTCCTCCATCAACACAAGGAACCGCTCTAGTTGCTTGTCTTATCTGTGACTCTTGCCTAACATCTATCATTAAGGACTCAATCCAGAAAGACTACTGGAGACAACTAAACAAGGAAAAAGCCACAGAATGGATTTTCATTATCAATGAAAATGGAAAACATCTAGCACTAGAACAATTTCTACAAGACTGGACAACACGTACTTAGAGAACCATCCTGCCTGAGAAAGGATAAACCTGAGCCTTTTCTGGTCTTTCATTCTCTCAATCCCAACACAGAAACTAACATACTACGATGACATTTAACAAAAACCTAAGACCACAATTTGCAGTTTTGATGATGCTACCAGAGGCAACAGGCTGGGCAATTCACAATAAAAGGCAGTAATACTTGCACAATTAAAACTTTTCCGGAAAGGTTCAGCAGCAAAATTTTTTACTCAAAGTAAATCAAAACAAACTAATCAAAATTTACACTAGAAAAAGATAAAAGACCTTTAAAGCAATTTCTTAAGTTGTTTTGAGACAACTGGCCTGTTTGGATTTTTTTGTTTTGTTTCAAACTAGAAGCACCAAGGCATTGTAAAGAAAAGGCAAGGTTGCCTCTAGAGCATGTCTGACCTCCACATCTAACCCTGAGCCTACTGGGAAAAAGCAGCACATTCCAAACCCCCATTTATCACTTATTTTAACTGTCATAAATTACTTTCAGTGCTATAAAACAACGGGTTATAATCCAGTAAAATATTAGGACTCCAGAAAGTTTATTCAGGCTTAGGTATCAATTTTAAACACCCTAGCACCCCACCAAATTTGCTTATTATAAGAGTTGTTTCAACAGCTGTAATTCATAAGTGAGGTGCCCTTGCTGCAGAGAAAAGCAAAGCAGCAACTGGTAGCAAAGTTTGATCCTACATGAACAGTATCATAAGGACTAACAGAATATAACTAAACAAAGCATTCCATTGACCCTGCCTGTTCTTCTGGACCCAGCTATTTCATGCTGTTATTCTAGTTTGGTTAACACATTTTCAAACATATGCTGAAGCACAAAAAGACTGTATACATACATTCCAGATTTAAATTCTACTCCTAGCTCTCCCTTTCCATACCCAGAGTAACTCCACTGGTTTTCCATTAAGTGATCCTAGAACTGCATAATAATTAGAGTGCTAATTCTAGATCTATTCAGCTAAGAGACATGAGTCTAATGTTTCACAGCATACTATTAGTTTTGTTCACAAAATGCATTCATAATACCCTGAAGCAATTCTGCTTAGAATGCCAGTATAATGGTAATATAGGTAAAATAGGAAAAAAAGTGCAAGCATTATTCTTCCATATGAGACCAAATGAAAGCCTTTACAAATTCCAGGGAACTACCCACTTACCACTCCTGTTATTTTATATGGTCTCACCAAATGGGAAAAACAACCCTTAAATTTAAGGTAGGAAAACAGCCCATGGGAAAGTAAACACAAACATGTCTAGCAGATGCTCTTTCAGAGTAAGAAATTTTACAGGGATTATAGTTCCAACCATCTGCCTGAAGAGGCAGAACTGAGCTGGTCCTGTCAGCTGTCACTGCCACAGCTCAGAGTCTGGAAGCTCTACTTTGACCCTTCTGGAAGATAAATGCAATTAGAAACACATAAAAGGAAGCATTTAGGCACTGCTGTTTAGCACACTGGCTAACTCAGTGTGTAGGTGTCAAGTGAAACAAAAAGATAAAGAAATTTTCTAAAAGGGTTTGTATGTTGAAGATAAAAGCAACAACCTTAAAAGACTCAGCTTTTGAAGTGAGCTTCCCAGGACTAAAACATGGACAAGAGTAAAACATATCTTCATTTCCACTGACTCTTCACCTCCCATCCCACTCCTTCCGCCCGCTTTCCTCCAAGGGAACACCAAAAACTCTAGGAAAATAGAAACATGACCTGCAAGTATTGAAAGAGCAGTCAACTGAGGAACAATCTAGTAAGGCATCTTCATGCATCTCTGATCCACCTCCAAGAACCCTGAAGTTGTACTTTATCACATTCATATTCTAATATGAAGTATTACAGCTTCACAGATAGCTTTACATATGCATCATGGAATCATAGAATGGTTTGGGTTGGAAGGGGCCTTAAAGATCATCTAGTTCCAATCCCCCTGCCATGGGCAGGGACACCTCCCACTAGACCACTTTACTCTAAACTCCATCCAACCTGGCCTTGAACACTTCCAGGGATTGGCTGAACTCAATTTCCTGAAACAGCATCTTTTCCAGCAATGCCACATCAATAACCAAATCATACAGATGCATGAAGTTAGTCTACAAAAGACAAGACAGAATTTTGCACAGTACCCATGTAACTGTAGACTCCATATTGTAAACAAGAAAAAGACGAACAAAAAAAGTGTATAAAATTTTGGTTATACAGCCTTTTATCTGAGTCTTGACACACAAGTTAAAACTGTTGCAATGAGAGGTTTGATATGACATTACCAGAATATAGTACGGGCACAGCTCTTGAACCAAGAGCTAATACATATTACACTGCAGACACACAGTAGAAACGTGTTTAAGAAGTTAGTATAACCTTTTCTAGCCCTAATTATGTTTTTTCAAAGTATTTTTAGTTGACCTTTTTGAATTATTTCCAATAATATTCTCACTACTATTAACATGACTACCAGGTGAAAGCACTGCAAAGATGACATCTTTCAAAAACCTACACAGATTACTTGACGGAGTCCAGCAGTCAAAAACATCTTCATGACCTTCCAGTCAAATCTTCACTTCAAGCATTCATTCATGTTTGCCACAGGGATTCAAGCATAGCTCTGTTTACAAAATCCTCTTTGTTAAAGGCTAACACTGATAAACCTAACATTAAAATTTTGTAGCTTTTCAGATACGAGCAAGTTCAAGAATGCTGTGAAAATTATATAGTCGCACAGCCTGAAAATTTTACTAGCTAAATATCACAAAATAAACTAAATTTCAATGGCCTCCTGGGGTGGAGTGGGAGCCTGTGACCCACTCAGGTCCTCCCCATTCTCAGTGAATCCTTAAACACATGGATCTGTAGACAATGCATTAAAAGCCAAATCCACCAGATGCTAGCAGTTGTGATAACAGCCATCCTCTGTTGTGTCCCTCCACATTGTGGTTTTTCACCCATATGATATTCAATATATGGTAGTGTGTATTAACCAATTGCACAAGCAATTACAAGTCATTGTTTTCACTCAGGTAAAGAAAAAAAGCTGTCATTTCCATAGGATTTTCTTTACCTTTAAAATAACATGAAATTATACACTTCAACAGGGGATCTTCTAAGAATATTAAATAGCTTCTACCCAATTAACACAGTGATCTTTAAAGACAACAAAAGTTTACATAAAAAAAAAAATATTAGAAAATCCACATTTTAAAGGCAATTTAAAAATAACTAGAATTAAAAATTCTTAATAGTATCCTTTACTACTAAAGTGATTATAACTTTTTTTTTCTTCAACATTTTTTTTCTTCAACAGTTGTATAGGATGTACTTGCTTACAACGACCATACATTAAACACTTTCTACAGTAGTTTTATGCCAATATAACCTACTAACAATCCCAACTAAGAACAGTCTAATATAACAATGTATGGTATTAAATAAGACAGTCTATATAAAAATCTCAAATACATAATTCTCACAGAAAAGGTGAGGATGTGCCCAATACTGAGGGGTTTCCCAGTTTTAATTTTTGAGGCATGGATATCGAACCTAACACATAATATAAACAGGTAAGAGTAAACTCCCTCTCCTACCTTCACTAAGAAGATGCATAAGATTAAAGGACTGTTGAAGGTGGGGGGAGTTGAATGGCACACGTACATATTTGACATTACTATCTTTTAACCATTATGGAAGCATTACGCAGTTCCCCTTCAATATCTGTTGAGCAGAGAACCACTGCAAATACAGAGTTACTTCTTAGCTTGCTGTTCATTATTCTGCCATAGTAACATCAGAATCAAGCTCTTTTGTGATAATCCTTGGTACATTGGATTTGATGCATAAAAGGAGCCACTTTTGACTGAATAAAAAGCATTGCTAACTACTGTAAGTACACCGAGCCATTATTTCAGAAGGCATCTTCAGAAATCTATCATGAGACAAACAGCTCCTACAGTTTTTTCTAAAGAGTCCAAGATAAAGTAGGTAACTGTGCATCATTAGCCATTATTTAGGAACATTTTAAGCAAATAGTAAAGCCCTGTCTGTATCTTTTCTTATCTTTACAACAAAAACATATAAACTGTCAATAAAATATATAAAATGCCTCCTTTAAGGCATATTTGGCTTGTTAGGTGAACAAATTATTTACGTGTTCTTAAACAGTGCAGTGAAAAGGCTAGGTCTGAAAATAAACCTGTTATGTCACAATCCGAGGCAACCACTGAATTTCTGACAGATTCTGATGAATCTTATGGATTGCAGTTTTTCCTTTTTCAACCTTTCCTGATTGCTCTAGTAATAGTAAATAATTTCCTGTATGAGTGGCACACACTGCAGTAGTATTCAAAGAAGTAAATCTGCTCCCAATTCCCAGGTAAATCGCGAATCTGTAATCCTCAGTCTCAGTCAGTTTTAAGGCATTGACCAGCGTCTTTTTCTCCAGAAGCTGCTGTACCGGAATCTCAGCAATTCAGGGGTTTTTATTCCAAACTTCACATCTCTTCAACTATGGCAGATTTTTGCTTTCACTGAAGCAGCCTTCAAATATTATACTTCTGGCTAGCACAAGATGAACATCCACACACAGTTTTCTCTTTTATGGAGAAAAGTATTAGTTTGATCTGTCAGAGAACATAACCTACAAAACGGATCATACATGCCACACTCTTACCTGTAACACTGGTATTTCTCTAACTTTTTATTCTTGAACATCATCAGTAATTCCAGATGAGACCATCTATCACAAACAAATCTTGTCCACTCAAAGGGCTGCTATTATATGCACCAAATTATGAAGTTATAATTCTGCTCCTGTGACACCCAAGTTAGTCAACTGACACATTGTTTAGCCTCTTATATTATCATTGATTTCTGCTGACTTAAAAGGTATAGAACAGGCTGTGGTGGGAAAGGGTAGCCCTAGACTGCTGACAAAAAACCAGTCCAACTGGCATAGCAACAAGCAATACTGCTCACTGCAAACACTAGGCAAGGTCTCCAACACCCCCATGTGAAAGGAAATGGGTTACCTAGAACTTATCACCGCCTTCACGTATAACATAAGGGTCAACATAAGGACCTGTCTTTTAGCCTGTGTGTCTCAATTCTCCTGCTTAGCAGTTCTGGTTCTTGTCTTTGGGCACTCAGGCCACTCTGCACAGGAGGATGCAAATATCTGCTGTCAGGGGTGCAACTTCAGCATCCTCATCCTTGCCCTGCTGAGCAGCTGCATAACAAAGAGGTGAAGAAGACAGCACTGAGCACCGCTCCACTGAACAGGCTTAAAGTGCTCATTTATCTTCCCCTTTGGTGCTCCTGCTCCTTAATAGAGTGCTTTAAACTGACAGGAAGAAACATTGTGTTGTTCCCGGTGTCTTAATCAGTGGGGATGATTGACTTTTCTGACTACATTCACGTATCCTCACACTGCTCTTCCTCCTGCATCTGTTCTGCTTTTAGTATATCCGAAGAAAGCCCATTATTTTGCTCCTCTCTGAAACTCCGGACTTGATAACAAGTTGGTATTTGGGGTTTGTTCCATTTCAAAGTGGTGGTGTTTCTCATGCCACATCACAGCTCTTAGGGCTGCAAGCAACGCTAGGGAAGATCTAAGCAATCGCTCTTTCTTTTCCTTACAGCTGCCAAGGCATCAAAAGAAGCAGCTGCAAGTGAAGAAGGGAGAAGCAACTACAGAGTACACAGCAGACCAACCATCAGCAACCTACTAAGCAAAATGTGAGAGCCAATGAAATAAAGACTATGCATTAGAATTCATTACTTACTATTTCAATGACTATAAACTAAAAATCTGTTATTACAGTTAGATGTTACTATAGAAGGTTATCTCCTCTGCAGTGTGATTTTAAGTGTACAAGATCCATGCAAGATCTCTTAGAGAGCGAACAAAAATTTAAGGGAAATTAATGTAATTGAGGGAACTTCACCCAAAGAAGGCAATTCACATTGCAGATTTAAATGAAAATTATCAGCCTACAGGTAAGTAACTATTTTTGCCATAGAAATCTCGATGAGCAGTTGTCAGAGCTTGTTTCTCTTCCATTTTCACCTACTGGTGAAAATCAGAAATGAACATGATTTTATTTCAGGTTCATGGGTAGAGAGATTGTAATGAATTTAAATCTTAGTTTCTTCTTCATAAAAAAAAAAAAAGGCACAGCAGCGTAGTCTGTATCAAGTGCCTCTGACTTCAACAGCAAAAAAAAACTCTGTTAAGCTTAAAGAAAGCAACATCAGGCTCATTGCTAACCAATTCCTTTTACGGAGACACAAACAGACTTTAAACACATCAAGGACCCTTGGTGTTATCATAGGAATGAAAATGTGGTAGAAGCAAAAGTATGTATCCGTGATTGTGCCCTTCCCTCATGTATACTGATACAAATCAAGAAAGTCAGTAGAGCTACTCAATCTAAATGAGAAAGAAACCATCTGTCAGAATGCAAAACTAAAAAAAGATAATATTATTTACAAATTTGAAGAAATCTTAAGGATTTCAAATTAGTTGGTTTGTTTTCATCCAGGGGATTGTAATACTCCTTAAGCCACCCTTCAAATCAAAAAAGCATCATCATTTCTTCCTAAAGGTTGCAGAGAATGTAATATAGCTCCTTCTGAGAGACAACAAAAATAGAACACACACACATATAATCTGCATGGACCAGAACCATTAACAAAGCTGACACTTCAAACCATGCACGATTACCTCTCTACCCATTAAACTCTCACGTTCAGCCAACAGAACGTCATGCATTACCAAGAGGCTTTTTTACTGTGATGTTTGTAACACAGTGTTCATCCATATTATCAACAAATCTGCGAAACCCAAGCTTTACTACTCCAGCTGCCTTTTACATGCACAGCACGAGCAGTCATTGACACAAAAAAGTATTGAGCTGGCACCAAGCACACAACCATGTAGCCAACACTGACATACACTGAGTTTAAATAGTGCCATACCATTCCCAACACTGTAGCGCCAGTATCAAAGGCATGGACATAATTGAAATGCCATAGTCTATGTCTCTAAAGCTTCTGAATACCTCTATATAAAATTACAGTTATGTTGACAAGCCACCTGTTAGGCTGAAGAAAAACTGTGTAACATTGTGCCCTTGCGAGGCCACCTTTTAGCGCATGTCCTCGTGACATTTTTGATTTTTCCCCCCGGCACACCAGCCCTGGTGTGTGAACCACCACGGCTGTGCGTTCGGGGCAGGGCAGAGCCAGGCAATGCCTGCTAGAACCCAGCAATGGCCCTGGCTGGAGAGGAACGTTGCCTTGCTCAGCTGGGCCACGGTCCCTGGGAATGCACGGGTCCTGTCATCGCTTCGGGCAGTGCCGCGTGCTCTCCCACGAGCACCGAATCTCACATTTGTTGTGATGGGACAAAATGATAGGGGCAGAAAGAGAAGAGGTTCCTTACTGTAACGGGAGCTCTATGGGAAAAGAAGCTTCTCAAAAAATTCACAGGCCATATATCACATTACTGAGTTGGGGAGGGGGGCTAAGACAAAACTATTTCATTATCCATCTCTGAGACTAAGGATTTTAATTTTTAATTTTTCAGATTCTTATCTGTCAAAGACTCTCTCACCGATAGGCAGGGTGTATATCTGCTGAAAATACCAGTTTTGATGTTCTGTACTTACTTTTCAGTATGCTCAAATGCCACTGTAGCATTGCTCTTGTGGAAGACTGGGATCGTGAAAAGTGATCTGGGAGACAATATCAGAGGAGAACTACCACAGAGAACAGGAGACAATTTCAAGGGGCTTCCTTGATTTTATTTTTTAATTCATTGGCTTTTTAAAGTTTTAATGGCAATGTTGTAGAACATAAAAAATCCATACATTGATAATGGGCGCTTTCTGATCTTTAGATACTTAGATTAGGCTGTCTTCTTACTGTTTCCTTTTTACAAAAGAAATTTAGAGATTCCGGCACAGCCATCTTGGTCCCCATATTAAATGTTCTACCTCCCCTTGTATGCAGTTTAAGAAGAGAATACAAGAATTGCAAACCTTATCATCTTGCCCACAAGTAAACTTCAGTGCCAGTTTGGAGAAATACTTCTTAAGTGCCACAGGGCAGTTAATTCCTACAGCAACCCAGATTTTTACTCCCATAGAGAGACTAAGCTAACAATTGTAGTAGTAGCTCTTTTGCACGGTAAACACCTGTTCACTACAAACTGAAGTAAGACAGGCTACTCATTTCACATAAACCACCAGCTGTTAGATGGTACCGAGATTCAGTGACTACTGACCTGGGATAGATTTGAACTGGTGACCCAGGAGTGGAAGACTGTATATCCAATTACAAATCCACACTTAAAAAACTTAACTTGCACTTTTTAATTGCATTCTAATCTCAAAGATCTCCCTTTTAACAAATGGCCCTCATTTCAATGAGGTGCAGGCATATCTAGGAACTTTGTTCTTTTTAGACTGGGGATTTAATTGCGCACATGCTTGATTGCATTATATTCTAAGAGTGTATTGGTAAATAGCTATTATCTTGACTTCCTGTTTCTTGGACACGTAATAAGAACGTACAAGTCTTAAAAAGTCTGTGCCTAAAACAGAATGGGATTTACAATTTCTATGCAGCATGAGTTTCACTACACAAGAAGGTATTTAAACACAATTGAGGTACATTCAGTGGTTCCAAGCAGTTGGAGGACATGGGATCTGATAATAAGTATTAGCAGATGGTTACCATTAAATATGCAGAACCAAAAAAAGACTACTACTTTTAAGAGCGAGGAACAAGTCGACCTGGAGAGCAGAGAAACAGCTTGAGAGACATAACAGAGACTGGAAGAGATGGTAACATTTAAGAAGTTCTGGAACGGCGGTCCTCTTCTCACTGTTTCTGCGGTAAAAGAAACATGGCAGCTGCACTGTGTAGGATGCCTCTGTTTACTGAAGAAGGAAAGAGAAGAGAAAAACAAGAAGAGAATAGAGGGAAGAGAAGGAAATAGAAACAGCTTTGCACTAGTGGTGAAGAATCAAGGGTATATTTATTTATTGATGACTGAAGTGGCACAGAGGCCCAGCACAGATCCCTGTACTCAGCTTGCTAGATTTTAAACCAGCATGGCCATCTTGCAGTCTAGACATAATCTAAGCCTTAGGAAAAATGTTCTGATTGCACTCTAACTTAGGTGGCTCCACTGCCAGAACAAAGGTAAAGACAGGACATCTCAAATCAGATTTTGAGTTCGTAAGAATGTGGAAGTGAAAACACTTCTGTAAACATAGAACCTATTCCGGAGTAAGAAAACTATGGACAGAATCTTAGACTGTAGAATTACAGGTTTACTGAACTTAGGGTCTTTGCAAGTAAAATGTTTCTGAATAGGTGCAAGTGCTACAAGTGGGAAACTTCTGAACAGACACTGAAGTACTACAGAAGCTGACTGACAGAGAATGTGGTCAGGCGGGCCCGAGAACAAGCTATAAGTAAAACAGCAGCAGAAGAGATGCTACAAGCAGCACACTTCAGAGGGAAAGCTATACAACTAAAGATCACAAAATAAAGCCCAAAGAAAAAGAAAACAAGAAAAAAGAAAAACCACAGACCTTCCACATGCAGAGAGTAACTCATGCAACCCAGTGCTTGAGGAATAACCCAAATTCACTGGTTATAAAAATTTATTTTTGTATGCTACACAATGCACAATGTATTACACAGAATCACAGAATCTTCATGGTTGGAAGGGACCTTTGAGATCACCGAGTCCAACCATACATACACAAAAGACCCCCACAATCTCAGCCCCTGGAGCATGCCCTGAAGTGCCACGTTTACACACTGCTTAAATACCTCCAGGGATGGTGACTCCACCACCTCCCTGGGCAGGCTGTTCCAGGGCCTGACCACCCTCTCAGGAAAGTCATTCTTCCTAATACCTAATCCAAACCTCCCCGGCCCCAACTTCAGACCATTTCCTCTGGTCCTGTCATTATTCCCTTGGGAGAAGAGGCCAACACCCACCTCTCTACACCCTCCTTGAAAGGGGGAGTTGTAGAGGGCAATGAGGTCTCCCCTCAGCCTCCTCTTCTCCAAACTAAACAGGCCCAGTTCCCTCAGCCTCTCCTCATGACTTCTTCTCCAGACCCCTCACCAGCTTGGTGGCTCTCCTCTGGACACCCTCCAGCAGCTCAATGTCTTTTTTGTGGTGAGGGGCCCAGAACTGAACACAGCACTCGAGGTGAGGCCTCACCAGTGCCCAGTACAGAGGCACCAGCACTGCCCTACTCCTGCTGGCCACAGTGTTCCTGATACAGGCCAGGATGCTGTTGGCCTTCTTGGCCACCTGGGCACACTGCTGGCTCATGTTCAGCCGGCTGTCCACCAACACCACCAGGTCCTCTTCTGCTGGGCAGCTTTCCAGCCACTCTTCCCCAAGCCTGTAGCATTGCCTGGGGTTGTTGTGACTGAAATGCAGGACCTGGCACTTGGCCTTATTAAACCTCATCCCACTGGCCTTGGCCCATCGACCCAGCCTGTCCAGGTCCCTCTGTAGAGCCTTCCTACCCTCAAGCAGGTCAACACTCCCACCTAGCTTGGTGTCATCTGCAAACTTACTGAGGGTGCACTCAATCCCCATTCCAGATCATCAATAAAGATATTAAACAAGACTGGCCCCAAAAATGAGCCCTGAGGGACACCACTGGTGCCCAGCCGCCAACAAGATTTCACCCCATTAATCACAACTCTCTGGGCAGGGCCATCCAGCCAGTTTTTTACCCTGTGAAGAGTACACTTGTCTATGCCATCATTTGTCAGCTTCTCCAGGAGAATGCTGTGGGGGACGGTGTCAAAGGCCTCACCAAAGTCCAGGCAGACAACATCCACAGCCTTCCCCACATCAAGAGGCGGGTCACAAGGTCATAGAAAGAGATCAGGTTGGTTAAGCAGGACCTCCCTTTCAAAAACCCATGCTGGCTGGCCCTGATCCCTTGGCTGCCCTGTACTTACCGTGTGAGCTCACTCAAGATGATCCTCTCCATGATCTTTCCCGGTACCGAGGTCGGGCTGAAAGGCCAGATCCTCCTTCTGGCCCTTCTTGTAGATAGGTGTCACGTTGGCCACCCTCCAGTCATCTGGTACCTCTCCTGTTGACCAGGATTGTTGACAGACGATGAAGAGAGGCTTGGTGAGCTCTCCCACCAGCTCCCCGAGTACCCTTGGGTGAATCCCCTCCAGCCCCATAGACTTATGTGTGTCTAGGTACATAAGCAGATCGTTAACTACTTCCTCCTGGATTATGGGGGGGGGTTGTTCTGCCCTCCATCCTTATCTACCAGCTCAGGAGGCTGAACACCCTGAGGGTAGCTGGTCTGACTATTGAAGACAGAGGCAAAGAAGGCATTAAGTGTCTCAGCCTTCTCTTCCTCCTTGGTTGCAATGTTCCCCCCCGCATCCAGTAAGGGATGGAGATTCTCCCTGACTCTCTTTTTGTTGATGTATTTATAAAAACTTTTTTTGTTGTCCCTTATGTTAGTGGCCAAGTTGAGCTCCAGCTGGGCTTCCACCTTCCTAATTTTTTCTCTATATAACCTAACGAGATCTCTGTACTTCTCCTGGGTTGCCTGTCCCTTCTTCCAAAGGTGATAAACCCTCCTTTTTTCCCCTAAGTCCCATCAAAAGCTCCTTGTTCAACTAGGCCCACCATTTTCCCTGCCCTTTAATCTTGTGCCTCATGGGGACAGCCTGCTCCTGGGCCTTTAAGATTTCCTTCTTGAAGAGCATCCAGCCTTCCTGGACCCCTTTGCCCTTCAGGACTACCTCCCAAGGGACTCTCCCAACCAGAGTTCTGAACAGGCTAAAGTCCGCCCTCCGGAAGTCCAGGGTGGAGGTTTTGCTAACCCCCCTCCCTACATCACTAAGAACTGAAAACTTGACCAATTCATGACCACTAAGCCCAAGACAGCCTCCGACCACCACATCTCCCACTGGTCCTTCTCTGTTTGTGAACAGTAGGACCAGTGAGACACCTCCCCTGGTAGGCTCACCTACCAGTTGCCTCAGGAAGTTATCTTCCACACACTCGAGGAACCTCCTAGCCCGCCTGCTCTCTGCTGTGTTATATTTCCAGCAGATACCTGGTAGGTTGAAGTCCGCAACCAGAACACGGGTTGGCAATTGTGAGACTTCAGCCAGCCGCTAATAGAATACTTCATCAGCCTCCTCATCCTGATTGGGTGGTCTATAGCATTCTCCTAGCACAAAGTCTCCCTTATTTGCCTTCTCCTTCATCCTTACCCATAAACACTCAACTTTATCATCACTGGAATCTAGCTCTACATGATCAAAACACTGCCTAGCATACAGAGCCACACCCCCGCCTCTCCTTCCTTGCCTATCCCTTCTGAAGAGCTTATAGTCATTCATTGCAGCATTCCAGTCGTGACAGTCATCCCACCATGTTTCTGCGATGGCAACTACGTCATAGCTGTCCTGCTGCACAATGGCTTCCAGCTCATCCTGTTTCTTGCCCATGCTACATTGTCACGGGTGGAGTGATCAACTTCACTCATAAGAGAAAACTAGTGAAATATTTATGAAGGTGAAACAGTGATTTAACAAAATTAGTAGTAAATGCGACAGTGTTTTACGAGATTTGATGTCAAGGTACACTCTATTATTTACTGCATAGAGGACAGGGTCAGACAAGCTGTCAGGGAGACCCTCCCATTGAGTCACGAGGTTCAGAAAGGACCCCCTTGCTTTCTAAACTCCTTCTCAGAGAGGAGTCTAGGTGTGGCTGGATCCAATCCTAGTCCCAGACTTGGTCAATGGTTTATGTCTAAAGGATTATATACACGCAATCAACCCTTTATATTACTTAGCTAAGATTTCAAAGTTTAGCATGCTATTAGTCACTTACCGAGAATCTGTTGCGGCAAGGAATCTCTCAACCTCGAGGTGTAGAACCTTAAGCGAGCGTCCTCACAGAAGGGGAGATCCTGGCGTGCAGACCACTACCATACAGGAGAGCTCAAGGGGCTCTTGGGCTTTACAGAGTAAGATAATTGACCTATAGTCATATTCTCATGGGAACAAAATATCTAGGTCCCCACTCCAGACAGTGTTTTGGTTGTGTTGCCAGCCATCCCCTAAAGTCCAGGTGCAACTTATTGCAACTGATGTTCTGACAGCCATGACGGCCACAGCTGAAGCAGGAGCCGGCAGGGGGAACAGGGGGAAAAATGGGGAGAGCACACTGCCACATACATGCATTAGTGTAGATGCACTTGAGCTGGGCTACCAATTTCACCCCCATCCTTGGCTCTTTACCCCTAGGCTCATTACTAGTTGGCCTGGTTTTATCCCCTTCCCCCTTCACTTCTAGTTTAAAGCCCTGTCCATGAGCCTTGCTAACTCTTGGCCTAGTACCCTTTTCCACTTTCGGGATAGGGTTTTCCCATCCTTTGCGAGCAGACCTGGTGTCCTGGAAATCAAACTATGGTCAGAGAACCCAAAGCCTTGCTGGTAGCACCAGTTTTGGAGGCAGGCATTGATCTGCCTGATCTCCCTGTTTATCCATTCATCAGTCCCCAAAACTGGAGGGACAGAGGAGAACACGATCCGTGCTCCCGAACCCTTGACAAGCCATCCCAAGGCCCCGAAATCTTTCTTCATTGCCCTCAGACTTCCCTCTAACTCATCATTGTCTACCTGTAAGATCAAAAGAGGATAATAATCTGAGGGCCATATCAGGCCAGGAAGCTTCCTGGTTATATCCCTAACACAGGCCCCAGGGAGGCAGCAGACCTCCCTGTGGGAAGGGTCCAGCCGGCATACAGGACCCTCAGTTCCCCTCAGAATGGAACCACCTATAACTATCACCCTCCTCTTGCTCTTCACAGAAGCAGTCTTAATACATGGAGCTGACTGCTTCGGCAACTCCCTGGATGAGGCTTTATCAGCATCCTCAATTCCCTCATCCTCTGTTTCCAGAGGCCCCTATCTGTTCTGTACGGGCACCTGGGAAGGTGGGGGAGGTCTGGAGGGGACTCTCCCGCTGCCCCGAGCAGGTACCTGCTTCCATTGCCCCCCATCCTCTCCTAGTTTCCCTCCTTCAGCCTGGTGACAAGAGGGCAGGGGATCCTCTGCCTCTCCTGGAGCCTACACCTGCTCCTTCTTCCCTAAGGATGGCAGGGTGTGGCTCCACCAACCCACTTCCCTTTCACATTCCCAAATGGTCCTCAACCTTTCCACTCTCTCCTTCAGCTCAGCCACCAGGCCGAGCAGATCATTTACCTGCTCACAGCGCACACAGGCCCTGTCTTTGCTGCCCTCCTGCCAGAGGTGACAGGCTCAGGCATTCCACGCAGCCCATCACCTGGACAGCTGCATGTCTCTGCAGCGGATCAGTTTGGGTCGCTTTATTCCTTTTGACTGTGGCTGCAGACCGAGCGGGGACCATCTCTGGATGTTTTCCTTCCAGTCAGCCCAGCCCGCCCGCCCCTCGTTCCTCTCCTCACACTCACCCGCCACGCGCCGCCCCCCGCCACAGCCACGCGCCGCCGACCGACCGCGTGCCTCCTCTTCCCGCCTTTAAATCCCCACTCGGCTCCTGACCACGCCCCCTCCGCGCCTGATTGGTTGCCGCGGACTTCCTGCTTCCCGCTGGGGCTGGGGCTGTGAGGGGGGGGCGCCCCGAGCTGGGAATTACGCACAGAAGAAAGTAGCAGTGGTTGAATGTGGATATTTTGGGGGCGGAGAAGTACTACCAGAAATATTGCGTGACTTCTTATGGAAAACACCAAAATTGCAGCAACTCGTGTCTAAGCAGATTTGGAATTCTGACCGAGATACACACCTGCAAAGGGAAGTCACGGGATTGCTGAGGGGGAAAGGTTTCCATTAGCCATTAACCACAAAGAAATTAGTCTCTGAGATCACCGAAGGCTCATTCCCCTTGATTCTTTAAACACCCTTTATATTTACAGCATCCCATGAATGCTAATGGCTGCCCTAAATCACAAGATTTATACTTGGATCAAAAAAAAAAAAAAAAAAAAAAAAAAAAAATCACAGTATTGATCTATATCCTGTCCCTTCTGAACGTAACTCCAAAGCCTGCTCCATATCTCGAGTCAGATTATTGCCTCTTTAGGATAATCCCCCACCCTTCCAGAATTTGTTTCTTCTATAGTGGGAGAAACTTGTATCTGATGTGCAAAATCATCAGCTTTTCAGTAAAGCACGGATTAAAAATTGCTAGATATTGGACAAGAGCCTGGGTCTAACCTACCTGCAGAGAAGTTGCATCACAAGACTAGGCACAAATCACTTTCACACACTCACTACACTGTCCTTCTGACTTGTGCTGCTCTCACAGCAGTAAAAATAGGACTAATTTGTTCTTGTCGGAGCCACAAACAGATGTGAAGTGAAAGCTAGACAGGCCAGCTAGCAAACTCACTGAATTACGTGACTATCTTCAAATGGTTGTACCAGAAAAAAGAGGGAGATTATAATTCAGAAGTAAACTTGCAAGGTATTAAAATACAAAAACACACCGACTGATTCAAAAGCACATAAACATATATAGACATGCAAATATACGTATGCATACCTACATCTTGGCAAATCTATTTTTCTGCTTCAAAGCACCCAATATCCCACACTGTCTGCAGCCTGTTTTCCTGCTAAATTTATTTCTGCCTTGCAGAGGCTGGCAACGCAGACTACAGGAAAAAAAAAAAAGGCTTTATAAATTTCTCGAGGTAATGAAAGAAACCTTAATCCACGCAGCTCTTTTCTGATAGGAAAATTCACATTTGAAATGACAACTTGCATCATGCTGAGGCAATTTACAGGTGACAAGATACTATATTAGCTCCCCAAGGAGCATAGTAAGTTAAATTGACGCTCAGTCTTAACTATCGGCCAGCTACGGCAAAGGGAATAAAAGGACAAGCCAAGTAAAAAATGGAACTACACACAACAGTGGCATTGCAGGATTGGAATCATCAGCGTGGAACCATCTCCATGCACCAGCACAGAGAGCGGGTGGCCAGCTCTCACTCCAGGTCCGAAGCGAGTCGTGTCTGGGACCGAGCGTGGGACCGGGATACCAGCGATCGGTCGGTGGCAGGATTTGTGCTGTCCACCCACACTTTGACAGCCCTTCTACTTACACGTTAAAGGACTCCCCCCTCCTCTACACAGCGCACATCACACACGGCAGTAGGATACAGTTTAGAACACATCCCTAACACTGCTGTTTCAAGCTCCCGCGTGACTTTGCTCAGGCTTTGACCCTAGAAACTATGAGTATTTGTTGGAAAGCTGCGTTCCCAGAACATGATGATAGGCACGCATATGATACGGGGAATTAGGGATCGTTTAATCAACCCTGGGAAGATGACTCAAAATCTTGAGCTTCTTTTTCCTCCCACCATATGTTTCCATCGGTCAGGAGCTTAAGCAAAACCAACACGAAGTCATGCATCTCAAATACAAGTTCATAAACAAATAGTATTTAGATTTTTTTTTCTTTAAAATCATGCTTATAATGATATTACTTACTCTTTGCATATTCATGAATACTGTCTGACTAATATCCTCTTTGAAGGTCTATTACTGAATCAAACATTGCCATAAAGATATCAAGATGAATACACCACATTTGCTCATATAGATAGCATGCACATATATGTAAAACTAAGTACCGTTAATGGCACGATTCAGCAATCATCTTTAAATGATTACGCTTAAATCTTCAAGGGGTCAGGGTCTCAAAACAAACCAAAAAACAAAATTATATAGAATCTAAATTGTTATCGGAGTTTTTCTCTCTGTACCATATTTATACCAAAGATGAAGGGACTGTCAAACAACACAGAGTCATAGAATGGTTAGAGTTGGAAGGGACCTTAAAGATCATCTAGTTCCAACCCCCCTGCCAAGGGGCAGGGAAACCTCCCACCAGACCAGGTTGCTCAAAGCCCCATCCAGCCTGGCCTTGAACACCTCCAGGGATGGGGCATCCACAACTTCCCTGGGCAACCTGTTCCAGTGTCTCACCACCCTCACAGGAAAGAATTTCTTCCTGATATCTAACCTAAATCTCCCCTCTTCCAATTTAAAACCGTTAATTTAAATTTCCAGTTTAAAACATGTCATTTAGAGAACGCCAGGTTCATTCAGGTGAGAGTGAAACTCGTTTAGCTTACACTGTTCTTTCAGCTTTTAACCACAGCCCTGGCCACCACCTACAGACTCCTTTAAGTCCGAGCCTTGCCCATCGGTACAAGCTTGCCACATTTCCTATAATTAGGAGAAGAGCGGTCACTTGTTAACCCAATGTCAACTGACACGCTGGGCCAGCAGTCAAGCAGGAGGAGACATGTGACCTTTCTGTTGACCTGAATGACTAGGTGATGACCTTTATGGTCCAACCCGTAAAGGAAAAGGAGCATTTTAAGATGGTCATTATGATTAATGGTTTTCCAGGTCTAGGCCAAATGAGTAATTGCTCAAACAAAAACCCCTCAGGCCCCAAATAGTTCGCTTTATTACCTGCAGATATCAGGTATCATTTCAACTTCTAATCCTCTTTGCTGTAAATGGGAATTACACAGCACCATTTTTGATTTGTACTATAGGAATTCAAATTCAGCTTCTGGGAATAAAAGTGTACATAATTAAAATACATTCCCCCTGCAAAGCAGTGGTGTCTTTCATAACTCCCTGTTACGCTGAACTTCGGGTCCCAGCTGGTGAGCTTTGCTTGTAGCGCCCCACTATCCCTTGCAAAAAAATGGATTTCCAAGGAAGATGTTTTCAGAAGAAGAGAAAATTAACAAGACGAAATTGTTAGAAAATTAAGCATGCTTTTTTGAGTTCTTCTTGAGTCAGACAATTGTCTCTTATTGTTTTGAGCACATCAGCAATCTGCGCTGTCAGCCCAAAAACATTTGCCATACCAATAAAATTGAACAATTCAGCGCTGTGAATTACCAGCCCCTGTTCTGACACAACACAGGCAAAGTTATATATATATATTGCTGCTCACAAGTTCACAACACGAGAGAGCTGTCAGTGATTTCTTGACAGGGCATTGCCGATGTTTACTCTTAAGTGAAATGTTGTTGCCAGTACCACCCTATTCACTTTCATAACCTTTCCAATCTGCAAAGGGGTGCCAACCTTAAGAGATAAAGCCCTAAATATCCTACTAAAGCGCTGACTTTTCCTAGCCACCAAAAGTTAGCATATAATTGACAGATAACTGCAATTAACTGCGGAATTCCTGTCATGTGCGTTGGTGAAGAGGAGGACACTCACAGTTCTGAGATCTGAAATACCTGGGCATTGAATTTGCATGGGGGGGGCTGTCCTTCACATCTGCCATTATTTCAGCGCAACAGGCTTCAGAATCAGGCCTGATTAATCTTTGTTCACCATTACTTCTCAATCATCTTTTTCAGTATAGAGGGTGGGCAGAGCACCTGTTAGCCTTAAGGGAGCTCTAGGATGAATGCACACTAAACGATTTCATGGCTTAGGACAAGGGCAGGGTCTCATTTATAAAACACAGTAACTGTTGTCAGAAAGCATAACCTGTAACAAGAGTTAGCAGTTCATTAGAAGGAATATATCCTGTATATCCTATATATTGTCCCTGCTGACTGCGGGGAGGTCGGACTAGATGAGACCTTTGGAGGTCCCTTCCAGCCTGGATCAATCTATGAATCTATGAATATATCCCTGAAGAACCAAAAAAAAAAAAAAAAAAAAAAAAAAAAAAGAGTAAAAATCTGTTAGAATTCCAGAAGTACCAGGCAGAAAATCTCTGGAACTGCCGAAGAAATTGCTATGACTGGGTACCTGCTATTCGCTCACCTAGCATTCACAAATATTTTTATTTTACTTTAATTTTTTCAAAGCCAGAAAGGCCACCAGTAATACCCTTCTGCCTATATCCATGGAGATAACAGCTCTGAGCTTCGAATTCCACAACTTACGATTAACTTAAAAAAGGTTACCTGGAGACTTTAATGGAGAATCCATACACTGCAAAATTGAGGACACCGAATTGTGAAATACTGCAGTCAGTCCAAGAGTTCAGTATTTCATTTCCTATGAGGTCAGTGACTAAGTTCTCACAGAAAAATGCTAAGCAGTCTACAAAAGGAAAGGTTAACTGACCACTCAGACCTGGTTGGGACAAAGGTTGACGATGATATAAACTATATAATGTAGTTTATCCATTTTCTTTTTTATTTAATCTTGACTGGTATTTACAGGTAACGTGAGGAGATATATCTTACAGGCTACTAACTAAAAGCAGTAAATAACAAAAGAAATCCTTGTATGTACTTTCTTGCTTTGGAAAGGAAAATGACATTTTTAAATCTGAACTCTTGAAATGCTAATGCAATTGTAGTGTCTTTATGCATAATCACTCAAACTGAACATGAAAATACTAAAGTGCAAGTCTTTACTTGCTCTTAGCTGCAGGTAAAAATAGCCATTTCTTTCTTCGAGAGAGATTTATTCATATATGATTATTTTATTTTCTAAAAAAATCAGCTTTTTATCTCTGGACTATCTTCGAGAAATCTTTGCTTAAAAGGTTGCCTTTCAAGATTGCTGCCCTTATCAACTGCTCTCACTTCTCTGTCTTGTCAACCTTTATAAAAGTTTAAACTCCTGACATTTTCTGCCTCTTTTCTGCATCTGTAGTTCCTAACCTGTCTCCGCGAATTGGCTCGTATACTGGATTAAAACTGCTCTATAAAAACTGGCTTCAACTGCTATGAGTCATTACTCAGTACTATTCTTTCAATTACCTGATTTCTTTTTTTTTGGTGGATTCAGTACCTATTCCCTGTTCCAAAGTGCCAAAAGCTTCTAAAATTCTCTCCTCCACAAAAAGGCCACAGCAGAAGGACTAGGAGGTAGTAGAATACACATCTTACTCTGCTTTCCCTAACACCGTAAACTAGTCTTCATTTTTCTTAAGACATTGAATTACATGATGTTTTATTCTCTAAATTTTATCCCTCTAACTTTTCCAGGTGAAGCATCTATTGTTGGTTTTGTGAACTGGCTCAGTTATAACAACATGGCAGCAGATACGACTATTACCATGAAGGATGAACGCTGGCAGAATATGGCTATAAATCTGTACCTCCCCGCATCACATCTTTCTACTCCATCCCCCACCAAGTTTTAGGTATAAAGCATTCAAAGAACTGCTGACACACAGACACTGTTAAGAGCTTACAACCATCTAAGCTGGCATCTGGCTGAAAAAACCCTCCCACCCTTTACATTTTTACTTTTAGAGTAATAGAAATAGCATCTCAAAAGGAACTTCTCCAAGTTCTTAGATACTTCTGTCTTCCCAAGAGTGTTCTCAGTCACATCCATCCAAATTCTTACAGCTCTGTAAATTCATATAAACCTTAAGAAAGAGACATTTGTTTAATCACACTAGTGGCACTCACCATCATTCTCTGTATCCCCTCCAATAACTGAGATCTCATTTTTAATTTTGTATGTAATTGTTTCAAACTCACTTCCATTAGACAGCTCGAGTAATGCTGAATGTGTTAGGCCTGTAGCGTTCCCATGATCTGGAGCCAACACAATATCCAGTTCTATGTTCCCACAGTCATTTGACATGTTCCTTGTGTTTTAAAAAAAAAAAAAAAAAGGTATTACCTTATATTTACTTGCTAAGTAAATTCCACAAAAAATGAGATCATTTTTATTATTATAGCAATCCCTACCCTATGTACTCCTTTCACAGATGTAAATGAGCAACCCGAAGCCCTAATCAGAAAGTAAGCCTCTTCAAAGTAAAAATAAAGCCTAAGTTATATAAAGCTTTATTGCGGACTAGGCTCAGTTATACCTCTTGAAAGGTTTCAATCTACCTTTTAGCAATTGCTTTTACGTCTGCTGGGCATAAAACCCATTCATATTGCTAAGGGATTTGTTTGAGAAAATACATTGGGGCTCAATTTGGGTAGCCTTCAGTAGATAGATATTGTTGACAGTCCTCCACATGCAACTTTACTTGCTGGATGATAGAGATGTGCAGCACTTATTCATGAGCTTTACCGACCCATTCAAATTCAAGATGTGTTTACCAACAGACAGAACTCACAGCTGCTGGGCACACAGAATCCAACCAGCAAATAAGATTTTAAAAGCTTCTAAAACTGCCATAATTGCTGCTATTGTTTAGTCCTGATTTTTATATTTTCACTAGAAATACTGGACATAAACTACATGTCTCATAGCACTTCAAAAATTCAATCTGTTATTAAAGAGCTGAAGTCAGATTTAAGTTATTTTACTACTTCCATTGGGTCTATATTTTGTCTATGAGAAGAACAAGCAAGTAGTATAGAAGAAAAAAGACTTTCTCTTCCTTCCTGTCTCCTATTTCTCCCTCTCCAAAGCCCTGGAGATTGAGCATGTTCCTTAATTGGTTTCAGCCTGCTATATCCATCTTTTAAAATCACAGTGCACCAACCAGGAGTTAAATTCAAAATTAGGTGCAACAGTGATGAAATACAAGATCTGACAGCACTAGGTTATTTACTCTCTTTAATCCTGTTCTGACTGAGGGAGGTGGAGGGGGGAGAAGACTTCTGCAATATATAACAAAAAGATGTCTCTCTGTTGAAAAAGCAAAGTCGAACAAAAAGAACACAACCTAGTTGAAGCTTATATTGTGAGCTCTCTAGGACAACAACCATCTTCTTGTACCATGTTCACACCATACCTGACAGACTGCACCAGCCTATCAATAGAGTTTCCAGGCACTTCTACAGTACATAAAAAAAACTTATTAGGACTATTATTGATAATCCACAACTGGATGGTGACTTTTTAATGCTTTGAGAGAGCTTGTGTGTCTGCATGCTCAATGAATATAGAATCATAGAATTGTCTAGGTTGGAAGGGACCTTAAAGATCATCTAGTCCAACCATCAAGCTAACTCTGACAAAAACAAAAAAACCACATCACTAAACCGTGTCACTAAATATCTAATGCATATCCCTGAATGCAGTCCCTCCTCAGCCTAGATGTAAGAGTTATTAAATTTGACCATAATTCTTTATTAAAACATAATACAGGAACATGTGTGTATGCACAAATTGATGCAGAAGCCTGGGGGGGGGAATCAAAGAGAGTGAAATTGTTTCTTGGGAATGACTGTTGGCATAATTTAAAAATATACTTTATTTATATTAAGTTCCAAGCTGTGCTAAAGGGTTTCAGTAGCATATATTTTATTCCCTGTTGGTAACAAATGTGTTTCACTTGGCACCACTGCTATATCAATTGCCACAGCCTCCATCCATCCATCACTAGCTAATTTTCAAAACCTGAAAGATTTTCTTTTAAATACAGCTGTAACTCATTAGCTTCTTTTTGCCAATCTAGTTGCAATGCACTTCTTCAGTTCCTTCCCACACACACACCCCTTTCTCACTGAACGATAGCACCATTTTCATGCCTTGGTTTTAACTCTAAAAATCAGTAAAATTGGTGTCACATGTATGGTCAATGTAACTCTGTTATCCTTTCTGTTTCTGGCTCTCAATTAAATTATTAAGCTCTATTTTACCAATAAGTTTGCATTCATTTGGGTTGTGTGTACCACAGCAGGAACAGAAGTTGCTATCTAATCAGAGCAGATATTTTAGGGAAAATATGAAATTGGTACAATCATCTTTCCCATCCAGTAATCCCTTCTCAAAGTACATCTGACAACAGACCGCACAAATTTATTATTAGCTCACCACTTGGCCCTTGGAGCTACCGTCCCTATATTGACTAAGGAGTACATACCGTGTACCATCTACTAGGACACACATCTAGGCAGAGACAAACATCCAAGTCTTGATTTACTGAACCTGTTCTGCCTCTGTGGGAAAAAATCTTTAGGTCTAAATGAATCATGAATCCAGGGAGCATAAACCCCCAGTCGCACACAGATACTGTCCTGGTAGAACATTGCCCTCAGCTGCATCCACATTTCACAGATAGAGACCACAGTAACTGCTTCTGCAGGATTACAGAAAAAAAAAGTAATGTTTTCTCTGCCTGACGTATCTGCCACCACAGCAGAAGAGGGGGTTGGTTACAAACTAGCTTCTTGAGATGTGGACCACTGGTCACAGACCGTAAACTGTTCAGAATTTGAATCTGTATAGAAAGACCAAGACTCTTGAGACCTGGGGAATCTTTAGTCCAGAGAAATAAGTCTGGACTTCTTTGCCCTTTTCTTGAATTTATTTAGAAATCATAGTCAGACACAAGAAACAGTCCCATTGCAACGTTTACAGTCTCCACAAAACATCCATGAATTGCTGGAAACTCTTGTAACATCTATGACATACACAGAATGCCATGATGTCATATAAAGGCTTAATGGACACTCATCTAGAGCTACAAACATGATTCATCCACCGTTAATGAAACCACAAAAAATTATACACAATTAAATAATCTCTGAATATCTTGTTAATAAGACTTTTTGTTATCTCTACCACCATGCAATTCTTCTCATTCTCTTTTTTCCATGGAGATATACAACTGTATAGACGTAGACAGAGGACCAGAAGTTCTGTCATGTGATGTGGCTCAGGAGAGCCAACTGAGATCATACTCTGTTGTAACCTTTTAGTTTATTGACACAAAGAAGCAAGAACGAGTAGTAGAAAGTTCACCACCCTGCCTGGGGATCTTCCTACCTGGCAGGTTCCTGGTCTACAAAGGTTGTCTACCCTACGGGAGTAAGAGGAGATCAGGACAAAAATAAACACTACCTATATCTTCCAAAACCAGCCCAGCTACACGTTGCCTCGTGTTCAGTATCTACAGAAAGGCAAAAATGAAGTCCATAAAACAGAGCTTCTTCAGGTGCAGGCTGCCACCTGAGCAATCATTTTGCACTGAAGGCTTGTCTACAAAGTGCAACGTAAATGGAAGCTGAGTGATCCTCAAAATGACACTAATATTTCTTAAAAGTTTTGTGCAGAGTGTTAGAAACAGTCTTGAGGAAATACCACAAAAAAAAACCCCAAGCAGAACAAAACGGTGAGTGCCTGCAAGTCAATGATTGCACTCTTGTCAGTTCATGCATAAGACCACATAACTTGCTTAAGGTGAAACACTTCTCTTGAGTTATGAATCTTTCTGTCACTTGTAAAACCGTAAAGCAAAGAGTAATACAATGCCAAACCCTTTTACTTTATAATATATCTATGATAACAAAAGCTCTCTCCACTCTGACACAAAACACTCTTCCTTCCCTCTCTACAACTCATCCACAAAACGGGTGAACACTACCAATACCAAAAAAAAAACCTACTGAAGACAAACAGTTTTATTCCCTACTGCATATTTCCTTCCAGTTCTTCAGAAGATAGTTTCTCAGTGAATTAGGTAGAATTGAGCGCAGGAGCCCAGGAGGTTGGCAATGGGAGGCTGCAAGGGTGGACCCTGTGAGAAGAGGCCAGGGGCTGCCTGTGCCATACACAGCTGGGTCTAGCAAACACCAAGGACCCACAACAGGGTACAGCTGAGCTCCCCAGCCAAGCTGGTGCCGCCTCTGAGAAAAGGCAGAAAATGCCATGAGGGTAAAAAAATGCCACTGCAGCCCATGGAGGATCCCATGCCCAAGCTTGTGGACATTTCCTGAAGGAATGGTGGCCCATGGAGAGGACCTGTGCTGCAGCAGGAGAAAAGCGTGAGGGAAGAAGCAGGACAGAGGAACTGCTATGTAATGACTATACCCCTCCCAAATCCCACCCGGGGCAAGTAGAGGAGTCTGGAGTAAACAAGTGAAGTTGAATTGCGGGGCAGGAAGGGAAGGTTAACATTTATTTGCTTCTTAGTATCCAAATCAATTTTAATTGGCAGCAAATTAATTTTCCCCAATTGAAGTCGTGTGTTGCCCAAAACAGTAATTTAGAAGCAATCTCCCTGCCTTTATCTTGACCCTCAAGTTTTCTCATTTCTGTTTTTCTCCCCTATTCTTTCCCTGTCCCACGGAGGAGCAAAGGAGAGAGTGGGCGTTTCGCTGCTATCTAAGACTAACCCCCCACAATTCATAACACAACTTCTATGATTTTCCTTGAAGTTATTCAGTCACTTGATGCATTTGACAGAATATTAATTGTTCTTCCCACATCTTCCATTTTCTTATATTGTTTTTAGTCATATGCTCTGCTGGATATCTTACATTTGTCCGTTAAGCAGCTGTTACTCTTCTTTACATCATGTATTTGCCAACGAATACTAAATCGCCATGTTGAACATGTCATATTTACAACATATCCTTTTTCCTTCAGAGCAAGGCTTTCTCTCAACATCTGAATTGTTCTTGCGCTTCTCATTTACTGGCTGGCACCAGCATTTGCCCAGTATACATCTGTAACATGTTTAGTGAACAGATATTTTGCTTCCTCTGGTAATTGCCTGGTAGTGCAAGAGCCACTCTCCAAGAAGGTGTTTTGGGAGGAGAGGTAGGGTGGCTCATTTCAATTGTTTCCACTCTTGATGGACTATACAATATCAGGACTTCATAAAACACTTGCTTCTCAAAATCACTATTTTTAGTATTTTCTGCATCTCTTCCAAAAGTATCTCCTCTTCCAGTTTTTCCTGCCTGTCATGGTTTAACCCCAGCTGGAAACTAGAATCATGCAGCCACTCACTCATCCCCCCTTTTAAAGGCTGAAACCAGTACAACTGCCTCAATTCTCTGAACAGCCTGAAACACTGATGTTTTAGGATTCTCCCCCTTCATTTTAATTGTATCTTTATTTTAGGATTCTCTCAACTGCCCCAAGTCAAGATGGATGCGCTCGTACTCTCTCAGATTGCTCTCTGATTCTTTCAAACATATTCCTATTCAGGAACAGAAACTTGGTGCTGGAACACAGTCATCACTTCATTCCACTTACCATTACTTATCTCGGTCATATTAATGTGTTAAATATAAAATGCATGTAAAGACACACACATTTATCTAAATCTATAAGTACTTAACACGTGAGACTAAGCAGTAGTTTACTCATTGAATAGTGAAAGATACAAATTTGATTACCTCATTTAATTCCAACTTAATTTGTTTTATCCTGAAGTAAAAACAAATGCATTTGTATTTTAAAGTCAAGACCAAGCAAAATATGTTTCATAGGACTGAGACAACAGTTCATAGTTTTCCAGAGAAAGAATACAGGAAATTAAACAAGCATTCTTGCATATATTTCCTGATGTTATTTTCATTACAGAGAAGTAAAATTACATTTACTCCCTTGACAGCAAAGGTCAAGCGATCTGATAAAATGTAGTTAATGCACTGAAAATGATTGATGCCTAAATGAAAAAGTCATGTTATTTTATGTAGCAAAAAGTGTTCTCTCTTCCTTATTTTCTCCATATCTCTAATATATTTATGCTTAATAATAACAAAAGAGTCTACAACCAAACTAAGGGTCAGAGGAGCCTTCTGAATTATGTACTCACATATCCAATAAAGATTTAGCCATCCATGACATTTTCATAATGATAACATACCTCCTTTACTAAGTACTGTAGTTCAACCGCAAAATCAATTTTTAGCCTAATCCTTGTCCTGTATGAGTACTCAAAACCCGGTTTTATAAATTTCACATTTCTCTGAAAGAAGCAGCGCTAGATGTTACCAGTAATGATATGTACAATAAGACAAACGCACCCGTTGAACTTGTAACATCTTACAGGATTTGATTTAAAACCCCTTGGAATAAACCCTGAACGTGGCTTTTTAGCCCCAAAGAACTGGTCACTCATCATTATAGGTAAGTGTGTGCTATCAGGTCTCTTCAAAATCCACACGTGTAAATAAAAAAGCCTTCCAAAGAGCATACAATTCATGTAGTGTTTGATACAGTGATGTTCTTCTGCAATGGAAGCATTTTACAGAGTTGCAGAACAGCTATCAGTGTTTACTGCACATGAAGTTGCTGAGATGTTCTAGAAAAACACTTAAAAATGCTCCCGACGCACATCAAGACCATTACTCACTCCCCCCACTAGCTGAACAGTTGGTCACTGCCATGACCTAATGATTCTTCTCATAGACCTTAGAAGTAGGACAAAAAGTGGGATGATAAAAAAAACCCAAGGCCATATGATATTTTTTCTGAAGTTGTTTGCTTGTTCGTCTGGCAGCATTAATTTAATTTCATGGCAGTGGAGCTGTAATAGGCGATCAGTTGCTCAGGGGTTCTGGATGAAAATCACAGTGAGACAGACCACATAAGCCAGATATTTAACAGCGCCACGTAACACAAATCTATGGCTCTAAATGCATGCACCATTATATTAAGCTGGACTGACTGAACCAATATCGATGCTATCCTATTTATGAGTATTTTCCTTCAGGATAGCAGCAGTTTACTACTTTCAAATCCAGTTATGATCAGCAATACCACATTTTCTGGTGTGGACGTCTGACACAAGCTTTCTGCTGATATTTTGCTTTGAATTTTTCTTTTCCTATTAAAATCCCACTTTGGTTTGGCAGCTCAGATTTGGGGTTACCTCGGACTGCCAAATCACCATTAAGGAATTTTATTTATTTATTTATTTTCAACTCTGGAAGGTTGCCATTTGAAACACTCTCTAGCAACCACTTGCAGTGTCTGAGAAGTGATGCCTATTCTCTGTTCTGGGTACAGCAAAAGAAACATCTGAGGTATTACGGAGCAGCAAAATAATCTGAATACTAATTTTTTTGTTTAATGTTAACATGTATACAGTCGCACATTGGCATAAGAAACTCGTCAAAGCCTAGGATATTGTTGGGCTATACCAAACGGAAAGAGAAGTATGTGACTACCAAGCTGGCTGTTTCTTAGGTACTGTTCTGTTTATTTACAGTATCATAACCAATGAAATGTAAGCAACAGAAGCAAGTTTCCTGGATGAGAAATTCAAGCCCAGTTTCCATCCTTTGCATATTGCAAAGCCAAACCCTTTCATGGATACTCAGCCATGCCGCTGCCTTACTTCAGTCCTTTCACTTTTTCTTCCATGGGCTTTCTATCACCTCTGAACCAGTGACCTGGCTCCTACCTGTTTAGACAACCCCTAAAAAACTTCTTGGCTTATTTGACATAGCTTCCACCCTCTCCTGTGATCCTGATCAGGGTCCTGAAAAATATTTCTCTAGCCTCTGATACTGCTGTAGAAAAAGGCATTTAATTGCTCCCTGTGTAACTTCAAATGAAGCTTAATCAAAGTCTAGACTATAGACCAAAGATTCATTTGTGGGCAGGTGCCACAACTCTGCAACAGAGAAATATTATTTGCTGAAAGAAAACAAAGATTAAATTTCATGCTTGAATTTGCTGATAAAACATCAAGCTCTGTCAGAGTCGGCCATCAAACTTACATTAAATCTCAGAGTTATTTGCAGGTGTAACTTTACCAAATGAAATCTGAAGCAGAAAAAAAAGGACGCAGTATTAAAAAAAACCACAAAACTCTAGTCTTCTCCACCATTTCCTTCAAATCAGACAAAAATACTGTGCAAAAGCATAATTCTTTCTTATAGTATTACATATCTTACACATATGCAGTTCTCTCATCATCCTTATAACTCATTTTAGTTAAAAATCCTAGAAGTCTTAGGGACAGTAATCTCTAGGAGGAAATCTTGATTTCCCACCACCACCACCCTTAAATCATTGTCAAAACCCTCTTGACTTCAAGATGACCAAAATTTCACCCTACATACTAAATGTACCAATGGCCCTCTGAAACCTTGCTGTTTGTTTCCTAGTTGAGATGCCTCTAGTTGTCATGCAAATGAAAGTTAGGCTTGGCTACCAAGGTCTTGTTTCCTTGCCGAAGACAAACAAGAAAATGTTTGCTTTAGATAGAAGTTACAAGAATAAAAGGGATTTCTTTCAAATTTAAAGCAATAAAAACACTAAGCAATCTCCTCCTAAAAAAGCTTAAATATTCTCTTCGGTTGCAGAAATTTATTTTAGGGAGGAATGAGGCACATGGAGCACAGTTGCGCTCGTGACTTTGTCCCACTGTAGCACTGTATTCAGTTGGTAAGTGACAGGTGCCTACATAATTAAAGTTTGGACTGTTATTCTTCAGCAGTACAAGGCAGCAAGTTCTCTTTTTTTATCGCTTCTTATTCAAACGAGTAACAAAACCTTCTTCTAACCATGTCCTTGCTCTTCAGCCTAACCCATCAATGTGTAGCCAAGCTCCTTCAGGGCTAATGGAGTGGGTACCATCTGCTATCAATACTGTCCACACGCTCCCGAGTCGAGACTTGTTTCAGGCCAAGTTTCTCTTCTGAGTTAACAGGAGGTGACAAGCCTGGCAGTTCGCAAATTTTCCCTGCATGAGTGATTCAGCCTTGGCTGACCAGATCCATGCTAATGAGAATGTGCCAGCTCACAACAAAAACATTTCTGAATAATTTAAAACTTCAGAGCTCGGTGTGCCAGATAATACAACTCATTGTTTTATTATGGTGCCAGAAGAATCTGCATGCATCTACTACAACGCTGTTGACTGCAAAATCGTCATCAGACCTAACTTTATAAATAATGCAAAAAGAAAAAGAAGCAAGATTCCACAAAGCCAACTTCAACTGAGTCAGAGGTACTCTTTATCTTTGAAAGAAAGCTAAGTATTTACCAAAACACACGAAGCCTCAAAATGAAGAATATATGAAATGTACTTAGAACATTGTAGCTAGTCTCGTCAGTATTGCTGATGCAGATGAAAAGTTTTACATTCTGAAATTTTTCACAGACAATACTTAACTGTTTGTTTTTTTTTTTCCTTCTAGCTTGCTTGTGGAAGTGTATCACCAACACCATCCACCCAGGAAGGCAGAAGTGAATCAAAGAGGTGCTTCAAAACAAGCAAAGAAAAAAAAAATATCCAGAGCACTGGCTTTGGTGATAGGTCACATCAAGCCACTGTGGAATAATTCCTAAAATATAATTTTTATTAGAAATATATAGCATTGTTCACGCATTAAGGAAAGGTATAAAATCAAAATGTTTCCAGGGTAGAACACAGCAGCAGCTGGTATGCGAGGAATCCGCTACATCTATGACTCCCTGAGCAATACTGCTTGCAAAAGCACCACGGAGGATGGAGTGGAGTGAAGATCCCATGGCCAAGCTCTGTGATTACACAGCAGAATGGGAACAAGGTGATCCTATGGAACCGATAAGCGGTATGCTTGCTACCCTGAGCCAACAGTCTGCCAAATTTTGATGAAATGCTGTCCTTTGTGTGAACTTTGCTCATTATAATGTCATTATAATACCAAAACACACCTCCAGCCCGAAGGCTACCTGCCTCCAAGGTGCCACCACTCCTCCTTGAGTCTGCACCCTGAATTTTTCGTAAACTATACCTTTAAATGCGAGGCAAGAGAATTTTACACCAATCATAACAAAAGTATTTATGACTAAAGTCACTCAAACTCCACCTTGAAAGTAAAAAATGCTATAAAAATAGCCTGAGAAAGGGGGGATGCTAGGGAAGACAGCATCATAAACAAGTCAGGGAGGACCCCATCACGGACTGCCTCTGACTCCTGGGACCAGTCGAGGGGCTGAGCCTTTCTTCCCCCCAATAGGGACGCCTGTGGGTCAGACTTAGACTATACCGAGTGCTTCCTCAGGGAACTTAGAAATCTCTCTAGAGGGTTACCTGTTACATTTAGAGCCAGGCTGTATTGTTTGTAACTTTGTCACGCGCTTTGTACCATTAACATTTTTTCTTTCCCTTGCACGTGCTTTGCAGACAGTGTATTTATCACCGGCAAATCATAAGAACCTTTATAGCTGTTGCTTAAATAAACTGCACTGTTTAAGTAGCTAGCCGTTTCGGTTTCTCACCGAACGCGACCAGACACTAAAGTGCAGCCGTGCTAGTTCGTGAGCACAACTAGACTGAAGGTGCAGTCCACTATTAGTGCATCCAGAATCGTGAAAGTTTAAAATACATTAAACACGACTGGACTAATAGTGGTGAACTGGGCATCACTCAGAATTTAAACCCAGCCGCCCCTAGCCTCCCACCTCGGTGAGGAGTGTTAGAACGCAAGGGGGTTTATTTTCTGCCAAAACTATTTTGCCTCTTCACGCAACAGCCACACTATGCCATTACTGCAAGCCCTTCCAACTAGCTAGACTAACCTAACTCGCAAAATCCTGCCATTAGCTGCTTTCCTACACAGCAGAATTCTTGACTAATCCATCCTTAACAGCCAGAGTTGAAGCCCGGTGATCCCAAATACTGTTGAAAATCCAGTCATGAAATCAGACTTGTTTCATTTTAAAACGACTGTTTAACCCAAGGGTGAATTTGGGTTTGGTTTTTGTTTTGTTTTTAAATATTTAATATACTGAACTTGTAACAATTTTTAATTAAGGAAACCTTGCCAGACATGAATAAAATCATCCTGATTCTTCAGAACAGTTGGCACCAACAGAAGAATTGCTAAATTCAAAACCTGCTCTGAAGAGCAGACCACTGTTATTTAGATGCTTTGGAACTGATGCAAATCCCTGATCCAACATTAAGTTGAGGATGTAGGCGCACTTTCAGCATCCCGATACTACCTGTTGAAATAGAATCCGTCTGACATTTCCGTGAATTAGGGTAACTCAGGCATAGCAAGCTTTGGAATTTTATTAGATACTTTAATAGACACGGACAGGCAAAGGTTAGAAGTTTTGTAACTACTCCAATCTTTCCACGTGCCACAGAAGATTGGCACAGTGCTACAATAGGTAGTGTAATTAAAGCCCAGTTGGAATAGCAAGAATCGTCGCTGAACTAACATTCTATTAAAAGAAAACACACACACACCCCCATAAAGGTTTGGGTTGTTGGGGTTTTTTTGTTTCTCCCCTCCATTATATGTTATGTTTTGACAACTGACAGTGTGTTCAGAACTCCACAAACTATGAACTGGCCTTTGTTGCAGAAATCTGTCTTAATTTTGATAAGCCTTTGAACTTTTTTATATGTTGCAGCACGATTAACTTATTGCTTCCTTTACAGATTTATTTCATTTACACCAGAAAATTTTTGTGTTTGACAACCCAAGAACACGTTCTGCCACTCTCACAGGAGCACGTTCTTGTCATTTCCTCATACCTTGTTAGCACTTCCCGCTCATTGCAAGTTGGCCTTCGCTACGCTATGACCGCCGAAGGCGACGGTCACCATCTGTATGCCCTCGCAGCTTCGTGGGCTGGGCAGCTGATCTTGGAATCCCTCCAAATGGGCAAAAACACATCCTCCACCACGTCACCCACTGCTTTCCGTGCAACCTGCCGTGACTGGCCCCGGCTGCACCTGACACAACAACTGCTTGGACAGCTCCAGCCAGGGCTGCCGCTTTCAGAGCCCTGTACGGTTAAACTATGCGTGCTGGTCTCATCCTGGTTGTGCCGTGGTCACCCGAGACCTCCGATATGTTGTCACGATCCCAAACATTTGCTACGTATCCTTTGGACTTCAGAAACTAAATCCCGATTCAAACTTCCATATAACACCTTCAGACTAGAAGGTTTTTCCCCCTTTAACATCACTCTCTGATAGTCTATTATGTAAGACTTGAGATGCAATATATTTTGGTGTCACATCTCCTGAAAACCTAAATATAATTTCAAAAACAAATCCTAAGGATTAGACATATTTCTCTTACTCTTCCATCTCTTGCATCTCCTTAGCTAAGGTGCAAGAATAGCTGGAGGTGGGTTTAGACAAACTATTGGATTGTTGCTGTTACTGGTACTTCAAGAATTCAGAATCTTATCTTGCCTGCTAGGTGCTAGCCTCTGCTCCATCCACCAGCTTTGGGAAGTCCACCAGCAGTTCTGAGGTAATTACAAAGCCTGTGCTCCTCCTTGGCCTTTCTATACTTTCATAGGGTTGGCTGCGTTCGATATTAAAAGCACATCCCTTTTATGAAAGGAATGCAAAAGTAGGCTCCACTTCATTTTCTGACTCAATTTGGGTGTCTGGCTATTTCGGTATGACAGTTCTATTGCAGAGATTAGGGAAACCATGAGCTATTTAAAAGTAAATAAAAAAGTTGTCAGACTTTCTAGTCAATTAGTGAGTGCTCATAAATTAAGCATTTTGAGCTAAATACCAAGCCAGTTTTTTGTTGCACTGACAACAGATGAAGACTGCTGATAAGATGCCAAGAAAGCTCAACACCACCAGCGTTCTTACATTCCTGTAGAACACTGAACAAGGAATTTTTGGGCTCTGTCCCCAAGGTCTGAGTCCTCATTTGCCAACTTATCAGTGAGGCCAGGTTTTCCTGTCTCTCCATTTTCTTCCTTGTGTCCTATTCTCACTTGAGGGTTCACCTGCCTAGTGACCTCATCTCTAACAGATATGTGGGAGGCCCTATACAAGACCTCTATTTTTTCAGCTGCCAACCTTGCTGTGCCCTCACTGTTATGTCATCAGAGGAACAAGAAGAGAGAGAAATGAAGGGTTTGACCCTAACAAACTCTGCATCAACATCAGTGTACCCTGATGTGCTTGCTGGCTGGATTTTGTTTCAGTGATGATACCTTCCTTTAAAATGAGGCAGGGTACAGATGACGTACGAGACAGTTGTTCCACGTTCAAAGACACTGCTGAAACTCATTCTTCAGGTGTTTATGGGTGTAAGAGATTAGCTTTCTAAGAGTAAAGGTGGCAAAATAATCAAACTGTTCTAAATGTGACCTGCAACGACCTCTTCCAGACCATAACCAAACCACGGCAAAACTGAATTAAGCATGTATCCTGGCTGCTGCAGAGATGATAATGTTTTTACAGTCCCACCTTTTTCAGACACACCCCAGAAAGGGCAGGCTGTGATTTTCTTGGCTTTTGGGGTCCTGTTACCAAGCAGTTGGCTCTGTTCCAGATGTAAGACTTCAAGTAATATTGCTTGTAGGACCATACAAACTAAACAATGAGCAGATAATGTATTTTATTAGTTTAGGAATGTTTGGTTTTCTTTGGAAATTGCACTAACAAGTCCAGAATGCCTGATGACGTATTTCTCCTGGGCAAGTCAGGTGGTTATTCCAGAATTTTCTCAATAAGACAGCGTAGGGTTTTTTTCCTCTTTTTTTTTTTTTTGACACTGGAATAAAATGGATGCACTGACATATGGCCTGAAGACCACATCCCCATTCTAATGAGGTGTTACAGGGCTGAGCAGAAAATAATTCTCCTGCACAGGCCCTGGGTGTCTAGTACACAAGTGTAATACTGATTATTTCTATAACTAGAACCAGCCATGACTACTTAAAGCACAGACTTCAATGGTATAGCTTTGGGGAAAAAACTAAAGTTACTTGGAAAGCTTGATAGGATCAGGATGTAGCAACTTCAGGGCTATACTTCACCACGTCACATGCAGATTACACATTCAGTAAAAGATGACTTCCCAAAGCAACGAGAAAAGAGAACGGGGATACTCCTTGGTATGATTTCCGGGTAAAGAGACCTCTTTAGCCACAGGCTTAAACTAGGCACATGCTTACATTGTTATCTCCAAGTATGAGAGGCAGATTTCGACATTGTCTGGTGTTTTTGCAAGCAAGCATCTGTTAAAGACATTGAGCTATATGAGGAGTAGCCAAACTGGCAAAGTCAAAGTCAGTGTTGGACTTTTTTAAACCAGAATGAGTTCTTAGTCACCCCCCATAATACTGAATTCCGCCCTCCTAGAATACTGAAACCTGTATACTTTTGGGAGCAAGTACTTTGAGAGCTTAAGGTTGACTATCATATCTAGGTAGCAACAGGGGGTGTGCAACAGCCATTTAGGGCTCTGAACCTGTGGAAGGGCTGTGTTCCACCAGCTCCCCTGTGATACTGAAGTCAAGTTAGGGTAGGACAGCATGCTGTTACAAACCTTCAACAGGCACAACACACGCTACTGCTGTAATGGCTTGCCCTCCTGTCTGTTACTCCTACTTTAAAGCTCTACGGAGGAGGGAAACTGCAAGCTGTGAACACACACCAACAGGGCTCCCTTGCAAATCTAGTGGGTGTAACTACCCCTTCTGGGATAAAGTTTGGGTCTTCCTGCAGCTGCAATAACAGCCAAAAGCTGCCAGAATGCCAACTCGTGTCAGAGTGTGGCTAGTGCCCCTAACCACTCTCTGCCTTTGCCAAAAATAAGTTGTAGCACATTTCATTTGTTTAGCAGCCAGGTAAGCAGATTCATTACAGGAAACATTACGGTACTGTAAGGAAAAAAAAAATAAATCTTCCTCCTCCATAATATTGATCTGTCCTTGTTGCCTTGTGCCTTTACAAAATTCTCCATGCCAAAACAGTGACATTGCAGTCTGAAGAGGCAATACTGATCTCTGAAAAACATATCCAGAAGTCCGAGAACTTCATAACTCAAACCAAGGTGATGCTCACAAGTGGTAAAAACCCCAGTAAAAGCATTGGGATTTACCATGGACTCCCATTTAGAAGCGTGATTAAGCACCCATCCAAACAGGGGCAAGCTGCTGAATCAGGTGTTAAAGCAGGTAACTACTGAAGTTTGATAACACAGGATTATATCAACTCCCAGTCACTTTAAGACATGCTCCTTGTAGAGCAAAAACCTGGTAGCAAATTCAAGAAAAAATTAGATAAATGCTTATGTAAGTTTAAGAAATAAGGCACACTTTATTGCTACTAAATTTTGAAATTATCCTTTTTTTCTAGATTTCTAGAGTATCTTATTCGTGTCTTCCCAAAAACCTACGCTTCTGAAAAATAACTGATTTTTGCTGAACAAACTCAAACTTATTGCTTGAAAGACATTTTAAAAACTTATCTAAACACAAGCCTGACTTCTGCTTTTTCCCATAGTTTAAACGCCTGTAAAAACATAGTGCCATTGCACAGGGAAACCACAAGGGGCCATTACTCAAGATCTACTCTGATGTTTGCAGACCTTTTGAACCTATCCTGTCCACATAAATTTCCAGCTATTGTAAACAGAGCTGTACCCACTAGACCTACTAGACTTAATGATATGGAGAAATGCCACACTTTTCAGTCTGGAAAGAACATACTTCATACAGCTTCCAGCTCAAAGCCAGAATTAGCATAGTGGCCAAATATACACTTGGTACAAATCAGTGTCATCCCACTTCACTACTGGGGCTTTTCCAACTAATGCCAGCAAGGAGTCATTAAAACGTAGTGACTTCTTTGCATCACAATAATCTATAAGTAGTAATGGCAGACAAGCCATTATAGCAGGACAGATAATTAAATCTAGAAGGCATTACAGGGCTGCAGACCCTGGGCCTTATAGGGCTTTTGTATAGCCCATCTTCAGTATGTTTTAGTAAAACCTGTGAAGCTAGGGAATGAAGAATGCAGGTTGTGCCCGTGCAGGTGTGTAGGAGAGGGTGACAATGTTGAGGGCAGGGTAGACTCCTTGTGGTACACAAGGCCAGAACCACTGTGTCTTGTACCAAGAAACAAGAAGGACCCGTGACATTGCCCTACCATCTACCATCATAATCAGGCAGACAAACCATTCCGTCTACAACATACAGCTGCAGATCTCTGGTATTGGGCTTATTTAACTACCTGCAGAGACAGCAGCCATCACACAGGAAACCCCATTGTCAACTACCTTGTGTGTATGTCAGGTGGTGTAACAACTCCTGACAACGAAAAAATGGAAAAGTGTTGAAGAGCTCAGTGTCTCTGTAGGTCAACAGACTTATCAGACTGAACAGAAGTCGCTTTTCACATTACTATTCACATGGCCAGAGCAGATTTAGACCAAAGTTCACTGCAATACCCAATTATACATATGACCTTGTAGGCTGCCAGGAAGAATACCCTGTGGGAAACCCAGAAGAGAATCCTAGTTATCTGATTTGGGTGATGAACTTCAACAGCTGAGGCTAGGAACCCCAATGTCCCTTCATTCTCACTCTGCCTCTCTCCCCTAGAGAGATTTTACTCATCACCCACAAGAAAGAGAGAGAAGTGAAATGAACTTAAGCAGCTGTTCTGAAGAGGCCAAGTACTCACAACCTACCAAGCAGACTCTGGTGTTTCTCCAGTGCCCAAACTCTGAATCTGTTTTTCCTTTATAACCAACATAAAAACATTATCCCAGACACAAAACAGCTAATCTATCAGGATGAGCTCAACAAAATACCTTACTCAAAGTTCCAGGAATTATAGTGATAGATAGAAGCTAAGAGCTGAGCAAGTGAAAGCTACTCATAGTGTAATTTCTCTGGCAACACCACTGCCTTCCTGTGTAATATCAAGCTCCTATCTATCTATTTGAGATGTTGGGAGATCCTATATATTCCAGAACAGGGAATTGTATTTCAACAGAAGTAGTGACTTGCAGACATCAGTTAAGGGCATGGACTTGCAAATTGGCTTTCACTTGTGACCTTAGTCAGCTTTGCACCGAAGTCCGCATCGGTAGATGGGAAAATCTGTGCTTTAATCTGACCTGCTGACTAGATCACAAAATATTCATATTTGATTACGATCAAATATGTCATATGAGAGGCTGATGGACCGACATTTTCAGTCTACTTAAAAGTAAGTACTTATTTTGCTAAATAAAATGCCACTAAACAGAAGAGTGACATAGAATTCCCCCATTAACTGCCCTTTGTCCAAATAAAATTTGGGAGATGTCAATATATATTTAAGTAATGAGAAAGCCAGAGCTGCCCTCTCTCTAGCATTTTTTGTCATCTCTCTGACCTTAGTCTATCTTTTTAAGACCTTGCCTTACAAAGAATTCCCCAGAGGTGCCATGCCTTGCACAATCAAAGTCCTAAAGAGCAGCGCTCTGTGCTGGGCAGGGTATAGCTTTGGTTCCACAGTAGCTAGTCTAACAGCACCACAGACCATTACAAATGCAGCTGTTCTTAAAATACCCATATGAAGCAACTAGTGCTTGAATCTTTAATGTGTCTTTTAAGACTTAAAGTCACAGTACTTCAGAGTTGGGGTTGTTTGTTGTTTGTTTGTTTTTTTTTAAGTTCCTTATGAAAAGCTCACCTTCCGAGCTCTTAAAATTTTATTTTGATTTTTTTCTTTTTTCCTTTTCTGAACCATGTGTTTTAGCCGTGAAGGCAGGGAAACCCTATCTTCACCCTCACCAACCCTACTTTTTCAAGAACAAGGCTGAAGCAAAAAACAAATCATCATATGGCTCATTTCAGCTCACAGCTCCTTAAATGGTCACAAAACAATGAGAGCACACAGATGCCCATCTACTTATCTCCATCTTTCCAACCTGCCTGGCAAACTCTGAGGATAATATCGAAATATAGCAGAATCCTGGCCTCAGTGGTGTTACTTGAGTGGGATTTGCTGCTGCAGTATATAATTCTGTGAAGAACTGCAGGCAGTGAAAGGACAGCGAGACACAGCTGCAAACCCAAACAAAACTATTAAGTCCAATATTAAGAGCCAGCAGCTTTGTCAGCATACCTTTAATGTAAACAAACCATAGGCTGCACAGTACACCCTCAGGAACACAGCTGAACAACAGCCTTCCTCCTACTACCAGACTTCCTCTGCAACATGAAGACAAGGCTTAGGATTCATACTTGAGACCTAACTAAAATTTACAGTTTTCCAGACCCTATCATCTTGAACACATCATGACACACAGAAGCCAAGGAAAACAAATGAAATTCATGTTTTACTGGGTCCCACATGCTGTGATATTTCCAAGCCTACTAGCATCCAGCAAGAAACATGCAGAACACTCAATTCTGAAAACAAATCCATTACCAGGACAGAGCACAGAACAAAATCAACTCAACAAGCTACTCCATGTGTTTTTCATTTAACTGTATTCTGCAGAGGAAGTGAATTTGGTACATAATATACTTGGCTTCTGTCCATATTCTTTTTATTAAGCTTGGGGGGCAGGAGGGCTAGTGCCCATCTTTGCAGCCCTGGTTCCTCTTCGTTCTTGGTGTATACTCGCTCCCACCCTAAGCAGATGGCACACAAAAGTAACCTAATCAAAGCTGGATGAGGGTACTACTCTGGCGGTGAGGTATACACGTGGAGATGCATTCATGTGTAGTGTAAACAGAACACATGCTGTACATACATTGTGGAATTATTAAGCTAGATCAACAAGATGGGAAGCCGGACTTAGAGACCCTGGTATGCATACACGGTAGTAGAGGACAACTGGCAGCAAGCAGAGCCAGGCAGCTTTCCCTTTCCCCTTAACGAGCTTAAAATGGCAACCTAAAGATGACCGTACAGCTTGGCTGTCACCCAGAAGTTTACTCTGAAAAAAGAAATTTGATTTACTCAAAATTATGTGCTGGATAGATACCATATGTACAGTAAGTACATGTCTTCTGGAAGGATATACACACTCCCACATTTACATATTATATACCAACTGACTGAAGTGCCATCTAGGAAAATGCAACCGATAACTTCAGCAACTTAAGCCGTTACTTCAGTGAGTTACAGGGGACCCCTTTATACAGCTGTGGTTACTTATTACCCCAGAGCCTTCCACTTGCACAGAAGTGGAAGTCACTGCACATACCTTGTTTTGTAAAATGTCTGTATAAAACTGCACTATTAGACAGCTCTCCCACACAAAGTACAGAAATAGGTTAACAAACAAAAGAGGAGAACCTACAGGTGAAATGATCTATTCTGTACATTCCTTCCACTGAACAGTGTATCTAGCATACTGAAAATAATAGTATAAACACTAGAGATTAATAAAACTGAGCTTTTTACTTCTAGTACTAAACCAAGGCCAGTTTAGGCACAAATCTTATAATGTAAATCACCTTTCAAAGCTTATACTTTATTGCCAAAATTTGAAGACAGATTTTGATACCAGATTTTTGTCCAGTATACAGAATCACAGAATCTTCTTGGTTGGAAGGGACCTTTGAGATCGAGTCCAACCACCCAAAACCCAAAAAAACCCAAAAAAATCCAACCAACCAAAAAAAAAAAAAAACCCACAAACAGACACAACCCAACAATCTCGGGCACTAGAGCATGCCCTGAAGTGCCACATCTACACGTTTCTTAAATACCTCCAGGGATGGCGACTCCATCACCTCCCTGCGCAGGCTGTTCCAGGGCCTGACCACCCTCTCAGGAAAGTCATTCTTCCTAATATCTAATCTAAACCTCCCCGGCCCCAACTTCAGACCATTTCCTCTGGTCCTGTCATTATTCCCTTGGGAGAAGAGGCCAACACCCACCTCTCTACACCCTCCTTGAAAGGGGGAGTTGTAGAGGGCAATGAGGTCTCCCCTCAGCCTCCTCTTCTCCAAACTAAACAGGCCCAGTTCCCTCAGCCTCTCCTCATGACTTCTTCTCCAGACCCCTCACCAGCTTGGTGGCTCTCCTCTGGACACCCTCCAGCAGCTCAATGTCCTTCCTGTAGTGAGGGGCCCAGAACTGAACACAGCACTCGAGGTGAGGCCTCACCAGTGCCCAGTACAGAGGCACCAGCACTGCCCTACTCCTGCTGGCCACAGTGTTCCTGATACAGGCCAGGATGCTGTTGGCCTTCTTGGCCACCTGGGCACACTGCTGGCTCATGTTCAGCCGGCTGTCCACCAACACCCCCAGGTCCTTTTCTGCTGGGCAGCTTTCCAGCCACTCTTCCCCAAGCCTGTAGCGTTGCCTGGGGTTGTTGTGACTGAAATGCAGAACCTGGCACTTGGCCTTATTAAAGGCCCATCATATTAAAGGCTCATCCCATTGGCCTTGGCCCATCGACCCAGCCTGTCCAGGTCCCTCTGTAGAGCCTTCCTACCCTCAAGCAGATCAACACTCCCACCTAGCTTGGTGTCATCTGCAAACTTACTGAGGGTGCACTCAATCCCCATATCCAGATCATCAATAAAGATATTAAACAAGACTGGCCCCAAAACTGAGCCCTGAGGGACACCACTGGTGACCGGCTGCCACCAAGACTTCACCCCATTAATCACAACTCTCTGGGCACAGCCATCCAGCCAGTTTTTTACCCAGTGAAGAATACAAGTTGTTACTCAACACATCAAGTTACTAAAACATAAAAAGCGCCATGCTATTTTTGTGTTGTTAGCATGATAAATCATTCATCTAATTCCTTCACTAAATACCACCTGATTATTCACCCCCCTATTCAGCAAACACGCATTCTTTGTGCTACAAATCTCATAGCTGACAATCACTGCCATGCAATTATTGCCGAGCACATTTCTATACATTATTCACATACAATTTAAAGATTAAGTGTCTTAACTGTGAAGCTCTTATCAACCTAAAAGTAGACTAAATGGGTATGTTAACACAACTGTGTATGCATCTGCACATGTAACTTGTAGAAACTATTCTGAACGCAGATAAAAATCTTCGGTTGTGCAGGAACAGATCCTTGTCTGAAAATAGATGGCTGCTACAGACGTCTGCAACTTCATACCTACTGAAAACATGTTTCTGGCCAATATTCCAGGACATCATTTCAAGACAGCTAAATCAGCTAGGGAGACCCAACCAGTCTTGCGATGAAATTCTGGGAAAGCACTATTTCTACCCAAATCACATGATATAGAAGGTGCCCAAAGAGCCACTCTACCTCCAGGGAATCAACAAGCCTGTATGGCTACAATGCAGATATATAGCCCTTGGCAAAAGGAAATGCCTACTTTTTCCCATCTCTGGATCTGAGAAACTGTAAAGCACTATGGTCAGACTTCTTCCCTGAATGTTTAAAATCCTCCAGGGAACAGCATATTTATTACTACTATACGTGTACCTATATTTAGTAATATTTACTTATTACCATACGAGATTAATGCAAGAACATTCTGCTACTTGGAAGTATTCAGGCTTCTCAAAAGACCATTCCATATTTTCATACGTTGAATTCTACCTCCTTTCTAAGTTTGCTTGCAGTTATTTTATTCCAGCTGTGAAGGTATGAGCAATCTCCTTGTCACTTACAAACCACCCAGCAGGGGTCTTAAGTAAACAACCCAGCATAGCTTCCCACACCTCAGGAACACAATTAGATCTTGGGAAATAAAATTACTCCATGCATTCCAGTTAACAGTTTACTTTAATAACCAGATCAAGTTGTGCTTTCAGCTAGAACAGGATACATTTAGGAACACAAGAGCATGACAGCCCTCCCGGGTCATCAAGCTCAGTGCTGTGCTGTTATCATACAGTACCTAACAAACTCCATTTCAGAATACTTGGGGATTTTTGACCCAATTTAACTCTAATTAGAACACTGTTCCATACCTTTGATTTAATGATGAGGGATTTTTTCCTCATTTGCAGCCAGAACTTATCCATGTTCAGCTAAAGCCAATTTGGAAGCAACACAAGCTACGTCAGGTATGTATAACCCTCAATGAAAGTAAAATTCAACCTGAAAACTCATATAACCAAACAAATTTCAATCTAGAAAACAAATTAAAAAAAAGCGACTTAATTTTAATTTCTCTTCCAAGTGAATTACAATTACGAAGAGACCTTTACCTCTGTAAGAAAATAGGTTTTAAAAACCTTGAAACCTACCTGATAACATATTAATCTACTGAAAGGCAGAGTCCAGCAAAAGAGATTCCTGTGAGATTCTCCAGAGTTTGGAGGGAACGCAAGCTGTAATACAGTGTTCCAAGAAGGTCACACCACAGAGAGAAGATACAAAATCACTGGCTTTTTTTCCCCTGACAGCAGGCCTAGCCATTTTAATCACCATATGAAACACCCAAAACTAAAGCCACTCTTTTCAAAAAGGATTTACTTCATTCAGTCCTTCAGTTATCTGTCATATTAAAGCAAACCAGACTAGTGTCCCATCCAGAGCTGCTTGATCAAAACTTCCAGTAAAGGCAGAAGCAATATCTATAAGGTCTAAGAGAGATTTTGAAATACAAGAATCATAATTTCATCTTTAGATGACAATTTTAAGATGGCTACAGAGTCGACATTGTACTTTTGGGGGGTTGTTGCTTACTGCAAAAGGATCTGGCCAGACATTTGCAAGGGACACTGTGTAAGTGCACTCCTCCAGCAAGCACATCTTTTCAATCCACAACTCAGAGTGTCTGGAGTTAAAGTGTTATGACAGCAGTAAAGAAGTTGGTCACGTAACCACATTATTACATGAACACTACCCGAGAAGGGTTAAAAAAAATGCAGATGAAAGACAGTTTGGTTATATTTCTACTGTTCTGCAGATATTCTTGTCCTAGAAAGTCAAATCTTTTTTTTTTTATCATTTCTTAAAAATGTGTTCTAAAGGTTTTAAATCTACACTTATATACAGAAAAAGCGTAAAAGAAAATGCAGAATTTACGCAGGCTGGAATTAACAGACATCTCCTTTGTTTTGATAGAGAGGAAATTGCTAAAGGTCAGAGTGTTTGCAGTGTACACTACAAAAGCTATCAGTCACTCGAGAGCCTCAATACAAAAGCTCTGTACAGAAGCTGATGGCTGCAAGGGTACAGTCCAAACTCCACTGTCATTGTGTTACAGTAAAAGGCACACCAAGGAGACACTTCCATTGCCACAGTAAAAGGCGTACCCACATGGCCCCAGTCAAGCAATGCATTTTGTGTGGCTTTTATCAATAGTGAGAATGCTGAGATAGAGAAACTTTTTCTAAAAATAAAGTCAAAGCTTGAGGGGAGGGGGCAAGATTAGAGAATTTTGACCTCTTATGTCATTGGCCTAATCCTCACTATGATCCAATGAACGATATGGAGATGAAAAAAGTGATAGTATAACTGGTTAGATGCGGGCAAAGCCAGGAAGAACGAACACGAAGGCTTTATGAAATCTCACACGATGACCTCCAAAAATCTTCAGTTATAATGACATCAGCAGGTACACCTATTTCAAGTCATATATTCTCTTTCTACTCTCCTCTTATAGTGGGAAGTAGTAAAACTTCCAAATGAGCTAAATGTTCCTTTTGAGAGACTACAGAGTAATGAAACCATTACTGTAACAGTCATCAGTATCTTCTGGTGTCTTCTCTTTCACAGAACGCGCCTCAGTCCAGGCTATCACCTTTATGAAAACAGCTTAGCAACACACAAAAGCCACGAAACAGCAGCGTAGAAGAGAAAATAAAAGGTTGATAATTTTGGGAAACATGGCTATTTCATCAACAGCAGTTTATCGCATTAGTTACCGTATGCCTCAGGGTTGCAAATGCCAGGCTTGAGGAGATCACATACCACTGACTGTAACCAGAAGAAGAGATTAGATAAACAGAAGAAATAGTTTACCTTATTGACCGTACTGAAAACAGGCAAAAAAGGAACTAAATGCCCCCAAACTAAAATCTATTTTTATTATATATATTGGCAGGCAGTGAGATTTAGAATATCATCAAAACATAACAGAAGGTAGCACAGTTAAGACATGAATTTTTTTTAAAAGGCAAAGGCAAAAAGAGTCAAAAGAAGCAACATTTTTTTTTCCTTTTTATTTTTTCTCTCCTTTTTTGGGGGAAAGTACTTTTAATAGAGGGAGATCATAAATGATTAAGACAGATAAATATAATTATTTGGGTGAGAATCAAGCAAAGGGTTCAGAAACTTCATTTAAGACCAAATCCCACGAAATACACATTGAGAAAACTGAGGTACATGTCAATTTTCTCTTGGTAGGACAAGATTTGTACAGATTTAAGCAAAAGCCTGTTACGTGTCTCTGGGTTTTTCTGAAAGTTATACTTTTCAGTTACTACATTTCCTGAAAAGTCAAACTGAAAAACCATGGTCCAGACCACTAGAGCTTTAGGAAGTGCTGTAGTTGAGCCAGTGTTTTTAGGGAACTCTAAAGGCAGCTTAACTGCAAACTCTCCTTCCTGTGAAGTTACATTAGACCAAGACCCTGTGGCTAAGGGGAATGTCAGATAAACAGGGCTGGCTCCTTTACAGACCACCAACATGAAGATTTAGCTGCACCATGGGTTGAATACTGAGGCACCAACCACGGGAGCCTGGAGAGCATACAAAGTATTATCAAGGAGTAATGAACGATTACGGTTCAGCTCTATGCAAATCCATCTGGAACAATTTAACGGAAACCATTGAGTTATTACAAGATTAACATTTATGGAAGAGGAAGAAGATTATGTCCCACTTACTGGGTCCTTTTCTGATCTAACTCCAGTGTTAAGGTGACTTTACTCCAAGTATTTCAGTGAAGTAAAATTCACAGCATGGAAACGCCACAACGAGAGGAATTCAGGGAGATCAAACAACATTTGCCAAAACAGAAGTTAGGTGAGGCCACAGGAGAAATTGCAACCTCCTCATTTCTGAGGAAAAATAGGTTTTAGGGCAAGACCTAAAGTGAAGAGTGCCACCTACTGAAGTGCCAATACACCCTACTGGAAACTAGTTTTTTCCTGGAAACGTCCCAGCTGTATAACGACCAACCTAGCTTTGCAAGATCACAAAATCGCAGACTAAAGAGATCTGGTTGCAGACACTGAACAGAGGCCAGAGCCGAAGAAAGCATTTGACATTGGAAATGGATGGAAACCTAAGAGGTCTTTGTTTGTTTGCTTTGTTTATCAGAGATTATCCTAGACACAGAAGGACCGGGATTTATCTGTTTAGATTTATTAGAGAAATCAAGCTGTGCTCAATCACAGAAATTGGAATTTTCACAGTAAAAATATGGGACTCAAAAGAACTCCTCTGGTTCACATTTGCCTTTTTGACAAACAAATACAACTTCTCAGGGCTCCAAGGAACCTTGTCATAAACTGATCAACTACCTAGTCCAGCAATTCTATTTTTCATTTTCCTATTTCTACTGGAGGAACATGCAGAAACTCATACTTTCAACAGATAGATTCCTGGTTTCCTGCTTCGTTTCATTTGTAGAGAGTTTACACCTCTTTGTTCCTGTGCCAACATTATCCTTGAGTTTAAATAACTTTTTCTTCCCTGATGATTAACCCTATTCAATTCATTTACAGGCAGGAAGCATTTTTCTTCATCTTCACTTTGCAAGGCCATAGAAGCCAGCTTCTTCAGCCTCTCAAAGACAAGCTCTCTTCCCTACAGTGATTCGTATGCCCCTGCTCCAGCATGAGCTCACTTTTCTGAATGCAATGATAAGGTACTCCAGATAAGGCTTTAGCAATACCCCTACAGTGGCATTAATATTCTCTCCTGATATTTGTTGTAATTTCCTTGGAGGGGACAGTGTTGTTTGGTTGGGTTTTTTTAAATGCAGATATGCCACACTGAAGACTCAGTCCTTCAACTGACAGAAAACTTTCTCCTTTTCCAGGGATTCTACCTGCTGGCCCCCCATCTTACAGTGGAAATTATGATGACTGTTACTCCCCAAATGCATGACTTTTCACTTTAGACTGCTTTATCTCTATTTCATTACTCTAATCCTCAAGGTCTTTCAATTCTTCTATATGCAGGTTTTTTATTGTCTTTGGATTGACGATAATTTCTTTTTTTCCCCCCTTATAGGTAGAATTCTGCATTTCTGTGCTAAGTTTATTCATGAAAATACCAAATAAAATTGTGTTGAGGACAGAATTGTAGAATCGCATTTACACTACACATCCTTGTAAAATTTTTTTTTGCCTCCCTGAGAGCTTAGTTACATACACTTCCGGAACTAACCCCATCTTCTACAGCTAAATTAATATCTCGGGTCCTTACCAAATGCTTAGAAGTCCACATTAGACCAATTATACCGTCTGTCTTCAACAAGACAATTATATTACAGAGTAATTTTCAGTATTATCTTTCCCAGCACTTTATTAATCACTTCATTAGTACTGGTAAATACTCCATTAGTTGATAAATCCACATTCTGTCCTGTGCCATTACATGCATTCATACCTTTCATAAATGTTTCTCAGAATTTAGTCTCATATTGGCATTTCACGTAAAATAAATTTGGCAAGGGTCTGCAGAAGGAAAAGTTGAGAAACACAAGGTTAGGCAAGAATGCTGAAGCCATGGCATGTGTACTACCAGGGAAACTGTTTATCATTTCCTCAATCTGTCAAGTGGAAGAAGAAATTAGCTTTATATTAAAGAAATACCTCAATTACTACCTGTATAGGACTATAAAACAATAATTTATAACTTAATAGCAAAGAAAACATATACATGGATTATTAATAACTTTAAAAAAATGGACAGGTAAAAGAGGAACTTTTAGTTCAGTCCATAAATTAATGTGCGTTTTATCCTTAATCTGATATCTGACACCAAAGCAACTCTGGCTAACATCCTGTTTACCCTCACACTGGGTTAAGTGAAAGACTTCATTACTTTTGGGTGAAGTGCCAAGTGTTTCAGCATGCCCCGTGCTGATTTCGGAAGCTGCCAAACATTGAAATTAGAAAGGAGCACGCCAGCTGCCCCTGTACCTCATTCTGTGTATATATGATACTGCCAAGTCAAAGCGGTCCACATCAGATAATCAATTAGCTGGAGGAGGGAGACTTAAAAATCTTGGCACAGCCCTAAAGTATGGTTATAGAGATGTAAATAATATTGGTGCCTGCATGAATAGCAAAAGGGACATTCAAGGTCTTACTATTAAACAGTCGCCACTCCCTTTCTTACACATGCTCGTGTTTGAGCTCTGCTACAGCATCTGGAAAAAGCTTCTAGGGCTCTGTCAACCAGAAGTACAGTTTCCCAGTTGGACTACATATCCTTCCACTGCTTCCCATTTTAACATGAATTACCATATGCCTCCTTTCAAAGACTAAGGCTTTACCAATTAATACATCTTAAACATTAATTTCTGAATTCTGATTCTGGCTTCCTTCACAGGGAAAGAAAACATGAAAGAGAAATGAGCTCAAATTTATGTCCTTCCTGTAAGGAAAAAAAAAAAGAAAAGAGCACCTTTTACAATGAAGGCATCGCTATAATTACAAGCCTAACTTTAAACTTCAGGGTATTCTAATTGGAGTTGTAGCACCATTACTCTTGTGCCCTTTTCCATTGTTAGTCACCATTATTATTATTATTGCTTTCAAGTGCAGAACAGTGAGGAAAACATGAGGAAAAGTTCCAAAGGGGAACAAAACTGGGAAAGCAGCATGCTGGCATGATTTAGGTGAAAGTATACACAGAAACTTTTATTCAGGAATTTACCTTTGTTGAGTTCTGTATGCACAGGCTGTACAGTAAGTAGCCTCATGTTTCTGCTTGTCATATTTAGGACATGCTGAGGTTTTCTAGCTAATGAAGGCCTTACAAAGTATATCATGGGGTAAGTTCCTGTATTTAGTATGCTCTCCTCAAGAGAAGGCCTGCAGGTTTGATGTGACTATTTTCCATATGAGGCTGATGCCAAAAACAGGGACCTGATCATCAAATGTTGTCTTTGCATTTCCTGAATCTCAGAGCTGGACCTGAAATCATACAGCTTTCAGCACTATTAAGGGAAGTAATCAAGGGCTGTTCAACCAACCAGAATCCTACCCTCCCTTCTCACTTCACTGCTGCTACAGTTTGAAAATAGTTAATGAAGGAAAGAGCAGACATTTCCATATAGCTTCCTCTGCAATACTCTGCAGCCATATAGGGAATAGGCAAAAGCTAGGCTTCGCGAAGCTTGAGATTCTCACTATCTGGCTCTATCCTAATTTTGGGATTGCCCATGCTGTGCTGTTTAAGTAAACACTATATTACTTATAACTATTTAAAACTACATCCATGAGCATTTTCATCCAACAGATTCAACACATCAACACGTTTACTGGGTGGGAACTCTCTAATACATATGCTGATGTCCATGCACCATCACATCTACTGGTGAGTCAAAGCTATACCTGCCAGAATTTCCATTTTAAGAATGATATACACACACCCCAATGACCGAGCTCTATAATACCTGTCTAAAGTAACGTTGGCATGCTGGTTCTACAACCGTGTTTTATCTGAGCTAGTAATGGCTGTGGACATGAGCTTATCTTGAGAAGAGAGTTTCTAACTCCATCTACACCTTGTACTTTTTATCTTCACCCCCAGATGAAGGGAGACTTGACAGCCTGTAATCATTACAAGGTACTTAACAGACCAAGTTTAGAAATGTAGGCACAGCCAGGAAGGCAACAGAAAAGCAGCAATGCACAGCATAGAGAGTCACATTTTCAAAGAAGGAGAAACTTCTCTCTTGCTAGACAGGACTCAGTGGCAAAACCATAAATCCTCTCCATTGACCAAAGCAGGAGAAAGTCCTTGAAATTTATTATTATATTACTCATTAGGATGAGAAAAAGACTGAATTTATTAACTTTATTATTATTAAAGCAGTCCTAAACAAGTCACCTAAGTTGATTAAATATCCTGATATATCCTTCTGCTTCTCCCTAGATTCTCTCCCCCACCCCGGCAGAGTGTGATCAGTGTATCTAGCTGGAAGACGTACCCAAGCACAGCGGGACTAAGAGTAAAATACTGCTGAAAAGCTTTAATCACACTTTGGGCTTTGGTAAGCTCCACAGTTGCATCGGCGACTTGAGCTCTCCCTTCAGGTTTGCTACAGGAATACCAAACTGATAGGACATCTGTTTGTTTGGTTTCCCCCCCCCCACAGCATTTAGATCTACTATGAGAAATCACAGAAAACAACATTTTCCAATTTCCCATATGCAAATCCCATTGTAATAAAAGCTGTATTTCCCCAAACACACTTTCTCTTCAACACCAAGCACAAGTTCAAACCATCATTAAAATCCTCATTTCTAGAAAAGTAATACAATTCTGAAGACAGGCTCTCACTGAATGTTTTTTCCTGTCTCTTTAAGACTCTGCACTCTCTGACAGAGGCTCTATTACACTCAAAAAATCTTACATGTTAATTACTGTCGTGGCTATTAATTACTTAAGCAAGGGAAAAGTTTATAAGGCTCTAAAAATAAAAAATTAAAGATACAAAATCTGACCCATGTCATAAGGAGACTGTAACAAAATGGATTGCTAAACAATAGCTATCAATATTCATTTCTAAATATATTAATACTGTTACAACATTTAGAGCAGATAGCTAAACTGTTTTCCAGATAGCTCTATGCAGTGTAACTCATCAATGCTGGAAGACTTTATTTTGCGCTCCCTAGACACGGAGTTAATCATTGCCATCACACTGATGCAGTATTCGCCTAATAAACCAGCATAAAAATCATATTCCACTTACAGAATCACAGAATCTTCTAGGTTGGAAGGGACCTTCAAGATCATCTTGTCCAACCATCAACCTAACTGACAAAAAAAACCACCCACAAAACAATAAAATGCAACACCATCACTAAACCATGTCTCCCAGCACCACGTCAACCTGTCTTTTGAACACTTCCAGGGGTGGTGCCTCAACCACCTCCCTGGGCAGCCCATTCCAATGTCTGATAACCCTTTCAGTGAAAAAAATGTTCCTAATATCCAGCCTGAACCTCCCCTGGCGCAACTTGAGGCCGTTTCCTGTAGTCCTGTCGCCCATGACTTGGGAGAAGAGACCAACCCCCGCCTCTCTACACCCTCCTTTCAGGGAGTTGTAGAGAGCAATAAGGTCCAATGATGGTACATCATTGCAAGCAATAAGGTACAATGATGATGGAAGTTAAATGACCCGCTACATCGTGATAAATCGCAACAAAGCTAATGTAAAAGCGGATCAAAGTTTTGAGTACACATAGAGCTACAGTTAACAGGATTCTCCTTATATAAATTAAGGTGATCTGTGACCACCTGAGCATTCTTCAGGCACACAGGCAGGGCTGTTCTCAAACTGTGGGTTTCTCCCAGGCTGAAGTACAATCCTGTGCAGCAGAACTTCTTCAGTGGCTGTTTGAAAACCAGCCATTGGTTTTCAGCCACCAACCAACACAAACACCCAGCCTGGGAAACAAAGAGAAAGTATCACAGAATCACGGAATTGTCGGAGTTGGAAGGGACCTCTAGAGATCATCTAGTCCAACTCCAGTGCCAAAGCAGGGTTGCCCAGAGCACATCACTCAGGACTGCATCCAGGCGGGTCTTGAAGATCTCCAGAGAAGGGGACTCCACCACCTCCCTGGGCAGCCTCTTCCAGGGCTCTGGCACCCTCACCGGAAAGAAGTTTTTCCTCATATTTGAGTGGAACTCCCTGTGTTTCAGCTTGTGCCCGTTGCCCCTCGACCTATCGCTGGGAACCACTGAAAAGAGTCCGGCTCCATCATCCTTCAACCCACCCTTTAGGTACTTGTAAACATAAATAAGGTCTCCCCTCAGCCTTCTCTCCTCCAGGCTAAAGAGCCCCATCTCTTTGAGCATTTCCTTGTAATGGAGATGCTCCAATCCCTTAATCATCTTAGCTGCCCTACGCTGGACTCTCTCTAGTAGTTCCCTGTCTCTCTTGAACTGGGGAGCCCAGAACTGGACACAATATTCCAGTTGTGGCCTCACCAGTGCAGAGTAGAGGGGGAGAATGACCTCCCTCCGCCTACTGGCCACACTCTTCCCTATGCAGCCCAGGATTCCACTGGCCCTCTTGGCAACAAGGGCACATTGCTGGCTCATGGAAAGTTTGCTATCCACCAGGACTCCCAGATCCTTCTCCTCAGGAGTGCTTTCCAGAAGATCCATCCCTAACCTATATCGGTGCCTGGGCTTCTTCCTCCCCAGGTGCAGGACCCTACATCTGCCCTTGTTGAACCTCATTAGGTTCTTCTCTGCCCAGCTCTCCAGCCTGTCCAGCAGCTAGACAGACAGGTGGGGTTTTTATACCTTTTTTTTCCTCAAGTATTCAGGCTACTAGGAAAGAAACCTTTGCACATTTTACCCTTCCTACAGCATTTTCAGAAGATTTTCTCTTCAAAAGGTGCAGTCCAGCTTAGAAAAAATTAGCAGGGAGCGCATAGACAGAAAATCAACTCACCACCATTTGAGGGAGTAGGGTACTTCTTCAAAAACGGCAGCCAACTGTCATCTCTGCCTTCCAAGAGAAAGAGCTGGTAAAAAGCCTTATAAGCAACTCCGGTATCTGAGAGGAGGTTGTGCTGGAAGGGAATGTCTGGGACCTCTCCCTCTAAGCTGGCTGTCAACATCAACACTAAGAATGTCAGGGATCAAGCATTCAGTTAGGTTTTAAACATCAGACAGTCACACTTTTTCATCCTGTACATCATATCACCACAAACAAGCGCCAAACGCGACAAATGCATTGCTCACTGTGGTAAACAAGCTCAGGAACATCAGCTCCTCGGCTTCCACTCTCTTCTCACCTCTTCCCACACTGATGTTTTGTGTAGCGGGTAAAAGGGTGACTGACAGACCTCGCAGAAAATGAAAGACTTTCTTGCCTATTGGACTGCTAAAGTATTTCAGTATCTAGGAACGCAAATAGATGTCCCTAAAATCACAAACAGGAATTAAGTGCCGAGGCATTATTTTTTAATCCCAAGAAACTTCTACGCGTACCTTTAAGTACCCAAATACCTTTGAGAACTTGGCCTCTGGAGCACACAAGTCAATTGAAATCTTTGTGTCTACAGAAGAAAAAAAATGCATCAAACATTATAAAGCACAGCGTTGTCTGGGAGATATTATAGGATGATGTCAGCTATGTGAACTGTGGTTTCTTTATTTGGCTCATTACATTTCGTCTTAACCATTAACTGATTTGCTCTTCAGTAGACCCTTGTTTGAACCTTAAGGCTCCTTGAGATTGAACAGACCTCCAGATCACTCTAGGTACTTGTATTAGCAGTTTAACTCGCACTGAAGAGACATTCAGAAACGCCCATACAGAAGACATCTATTAAAAACAAAAGCAGTTAAGTAGAGACAAACAGATTGTCTACAAAGGTCATTCATGAAGCACGCATTGGCTTTTTTGGCTGCGGAATGCAGCGGGGAAAAAAAAGTTGACCACAGAATTTTAATTATGTTAAACAAGACTCAGCTAACTCTGCCAGTGCATCAAATTTGAGTTTAATAGCCCTCAATCAGGTGCACAAAGTGCTGAGCGTGGCAAAAGGGGCCGTGTTGTATACACTTATGCTGAAATACGTTGCTCAATTGAATGAACCTTTTCCCGAGGAACGAAAACAAGACAGGCCCAAAGCTCTCTCCAATTTATTTCTAAATCCATATAATAAAATCAGAAATATTTACCAAGCAGTTCTTTCAGAAGCGTGGTTTACATTTCAGAAAATGAGGTCTAAATCAACATTTAATTTGAGCAGATGGAAACAATTTTCCCTTTCGTAGGGCAAACACACAGCATTTTTTAACCCTGAGTTGTTTCAACACTTTATTGGCCTGATTGCATCAAGTTTCAGTATGTCCAGATATAACAAAGCATCATCGCCATCTGCAAAAAACAGTGAAGTCCAGCAAGCTACACTACTATTAGCAAATGATGGTACCTTCAAGGTGAAATTACACACCTACAATTCAGTTCCTCGTGTACCGAGCGTCCCCCAGCTAATACAGCAAGTTGCTACACATTTCCAAATAATTTTTTTTTTCAGCTGAAATGCCAAACTGTTTATGCAGTCCATTACTGCATTACACAAAGGGTGCGTGTACCCATTAATACACAGTGTTAATGCACACTCTCATTCAGATGTCCTAGCATACTTGGGTTAAATTAAGTGATCCATTCCTAAGTCCAGGCACCATTTTAAAGAAAAAACACCCCTAAACTTTAAATTCACCATAGCAGCCTACTTAAGGGCAGACCTGTGCTTCAACGGCTGCACACAGGTCAGCTGCAATAGGAGATCTGACTATCGACTAAAACGTGACAGAGAAATAGAGGTATGTCATATAGCTGTCCTTCAAAACTCATTTAGCTTACACTAATTTTTCCACTATGTTTTATGTTATGAAAAGAATCACCAGTACAAGTTCAAATCATACATCAACTTTGCAGCTGGTGTTGAGAGTGAAGCAGGTTCCCAGAACTCCCCTATGCCTCACAGCACCCGTTCACCTATTTAAGAAAATAAACTCTATTTTCAAGACCTCCCCTATTTACCTTCCGTACATGGGACACTAGAAGCCCTAAGTTGTTATCAAACCCAAGTTGAATACTTCTGAAAATACAAATGAAAAGTGTACTGAAAAAAAAAAATAAAAATTCAAGATATACAGATCATTTCAAGAGTTTGACTAGCTGGAATTATTTCTCCTTTCAATTAAAAAAAAAGTTTATATCTATTACAAGAGCAAATAGCAATGGATGTCTTACTGGGGTTAATAATTCCATTGATTCCTTTGTGCACAGTTAACCAAAATTAGTTCATTTACTTCACACTCATATTTATGTGAAAGGCACTCATCCTTTGACCTCCTGCCTAACCCCACACTGGAAATGCATTTATGCAGCACAATTCACACTTTGTTAGGTCTTATTCCAGAAAGCAAATCCTTATTCAGGCTGTAATCAAGGCATCAGTGGGAGTTCTGTCCCAGAACTACGTTTCTATGGCTGTTGTGATGGTTTATTGTCTATTCTGTGAACTTTTTCAAGAAATCTGACTGAACTGGCTGACAAACAACCCAGTAATTTCAACAAATTCAGATATCGAAACCTAGAAGAAAGCATTATGATTATCCATCTCATTGGACCTCTTGAATTTCATCAAGTGATGCTTTCAACAGCCCCGTAATTTCTACTGGAGATAGAGCATCTCTTTTAGAAAGTCTTGACTGAAGTGCTTCAAGTGCTGAAAAATCCACTGAATCAAAAGATAAGTTCCAGTGTTTAATTATTATTATTTTCTTGTAAATCTTTCATTTGACAGGAGAAAACTCAATGACTTAGAAACACTTAGAAATTAAGACGAGCAAAAATTCTCAAAATACGGTGTCATTTCTAAGGAAGAAAAGAATCAAAGCTATAGAACAGCTTAAATTGGGTTTTCTTAGAAGGAAAACCTAATCAAGATTTTTAAATCCATTAATCTCTAGAAGAGGGCAGGAGGAAAGCCAAATTATTCAAGTTATTTTGCTCAATGACATTCTGATGGTAGTAACCAGCAGAAACATTTAAGGAACATGTAGTTTTCAAATTTGACACCTAATAGATATCTAAATTCAAGATTACTAACTTGAGAGTCATGCAATTCCTCAACCCTACATGCTGCCGTACAGGAATAAGAGAAACATTTGATGACTTACTGCTTTCTGGCAGTAAACGGTCGATAATTCTTACTTCATTTTAAAAAATTCTACCTCACTTTACATTGTGTTTTAAGGCCTCAAAGATCAAGATTTTTCAGAAGATTTGGGGGATAACTAAGGACAGATTTGCCTTTGATTTATGAAAAAATACTACTAATGTTTGTTTAAATTAACTGGGGAGTAACTAGCTAGTGGTGTAATTTGCAAAAGCCTAGAAGTATAGGAAAGGTTAGGAGGGATAGGGGGGTTTGGTTTGTTTTTTTCTTAGGTTCCCCCCCCACAAACATAGAAAAATAAATACTATTGCAATGTAAGAGCAGTGCCCCCGAAGAAAAATATAAAATAATTAAAAAAAAATTATTTTTTTTTTCAAAACAATGCCATTTGCAATGTACAGAACCAGTAATCTAGAGAATAAAATGTAGGTGATCTTTTATGGAAATATCTGTTAGATGCCTTAACAGGTAAAGAATGATTTTTTCTTTGTACAGCCCTTAAGACATCGCTTCTTAAAGCGGAATTGGAATATTTAGTTTGCACACACAGAGAGAACAAACACTGAATTTTATAGTATGCGCTCTAAGCCTCTAGTCTAGAGAACTAACCCAGCACCTTGTATTGGTCAAAGCAGAATTGACTAGTACTGAAGTTTTAATCTTGTAATTGTTGAGACTCCCAAAGCATCAAAACCATTTATATACAGAAAATAGAAGACCACTACATTGAATTTAATTTATGGAGATCAATTCATATGCTCAGAGCTGGAACTATTATAAGCGTTTAAACAAACTTTCTGCTTAAGACAGGTTCACACAGTTTCCAAGTCCAAATGTGAAGCTTGTAAATCCAACAGTTCTCTAATTCATTGCAGATTCATGGGTGTGACTCCTGTCAAGACACTAACCTCCAGATATACAAAATTATTCAGATATGCAACTCTGATGCAGATGATCCAGTCTAGAGCACAAGTCTCATGAGGAGCGGCTGAGGGAGCTGGGGTTGTTCAGCCTGGAGAAAAGGAGGCTGAGGGGAGACCTTATCCCTCTCTGCAACTCCCTGAAAGGAGGCTGTAGCAACATTTGGGTTGATCTCTTCTCCCAAGAAACGGACAAGAGCAGATGGCCTCAAGTTGCACCAGGGGAGGTTTGATTGGACATTGGGAAAAATTTCTTCACTGAAAGGGTTGTCAAGCACTGGAACAGGCTGCCCAGGGAAGTGGTGGAGTCGCCATCCCTGGAGGTATTTAAAAGATGGTCAGACATGGTGCTGAGGAACATGGTTTAGTGGTAACCCGGCAGTGCCAGGTTAACCGTTGGACTTGATGATCTCAAAGGTCTCTTCCAACCATAACAATTCTATGATGCACTACATTTAAAGCCTAAAACAGGTACCTACATAGTTTCTCTGCATGCAAGAAAAGTAGGACTTCTGCCCTGTTCTTCACTGACAATCACTTTTGTAAATAAAAAAATTAGAGACATAAATAGGAATTATGCATTTTTTTTTCCTTCAACAGCTCACATCACTAATGCATTGTTTCTGAGCAAACCAGTCCCTAGCAGAGAAAGACAGCTACACAGCTAAAACCAGGGCATAATTTTTAACCTCTGTATTTATAGTATAAATCTTTTGTGATTTGTGTCAATAACACGGGAGGGCCGAAACTTAAAGTTTGATCCTTTGCTCTTTAGAACTCCATCTGCAAGCTACGTTAAGGTTTCTTACCTACTTCTCTAATGTTCTTTAAACACTAAGCGAAAAAGCTCCACATAAAGTGCAAATTAATCAACTTATTTGTAGAACGTAGCTTTTCAAATTTGACTATGAAGGTTTTTCAGTGGCATAGTTGCCTCGTCAAAAATTTAAAGTGTGCCACATGATTCTGAAGTTACTTGTCTAGTTTCAAGCCGTTCCAAGAATTTGTTTATCAGACATGTTTGTGGATAGTCATCACAAGGCTGCAGTATATAATATTTTCTCAGAAAACTGTCCCAGCACCACTGCAGCTCAGGCATTTTGCTAAGCAGGGGTTTACGCCTACCAGACATAAACATTTCTTTCATAAATTCATAAAGGTCCTTTCTGAAGCCATATACACCATCAGGATCCATCTTCTGTGGCAAGGACTCACACAGACTGTACATTGCACAGAAGTCATTTAACTCTGCTTACTGTAAGGAAAACAGTTTTGTGTGATGGTCACTTGACCTTGCATTAAAGAGACAAGTGAGTTGTCATTGTCTACTCACTTTCTCTGGATCAACTGAGATTTTACACACAGCGATACAGGCACCTCCTTCAATACAAAGAATCTTAATCGTTCCTTACGCAGAACAAGCTCCTTAGCTTCAGTCAGCCTTTTGGCCCTTTCTACGACTTTCCTAGTTCTACCACATCCTCTTTGAGGCAGGGGACCAGCACTACGCAGATGCCAAGGAATCACACCCTGATACCATGAGGTTCTTCTTTGTTCTTTTCCATGCAGTTCCTCAATATTACAACATCAACGTGGAAGTTGATAAATGCAGGTTTTGGTTTTTTTCAGCATGGTAAGTAATGGCCTACTAATGAAAGGTTCGTTTATATCCCCTGTGGACACCGAACCAGTGGGCAAGACATAGTATGGACATTTTCACCTTTTCGTATTGCATGTTATTAGCCAGAATTAGAAAGAGCTAGTGAGAGAGCCACCCCGTACTTCACAGAACAAGTACAGCAGAGGCTATAGTAATAAAATATTTACCTTGCCTAACAGTTACCCTTACTGAGCTTTAAAAAAATAAAAAATAAAACCAATTCCTTATAAACACAGCTTTCCCTAGAGGAAAAAACACATTTATTCCGCTCAAACAATGCATTTATCTATTTTATTATTATTATTACTATTTACCCATCAGTCACTTTTCAAATAATGCAGCTGATATTTAGATCTGCCAAGTGAATGACTTAGAGAGGAAAATGATTCAATTCCACAAAGAAGGTTGGGCCGTGGGTTGTTAATTATTTTTTTTCCTGAACTTCGATCTTAACTGATGTCATCAATATTAGGCTATGAAGATCTACTACCCTAACAGCTTGGGATCCTCTTTCTTCAACCATTAGACTAACATGCACTGCTACAAGGACAGTAACCAAATCTCATTGATATCCAAGCCCAGTAAAATTTATAGCAGCTCCTTTTTCTACATATGAAGTAGTCCAATGTCAATCTGAGCTTTATTACTCTGTAGGAATATTTCCACATACTTAATGGGAATTGGATTGAAGGACTGCATTTTTCTGCAACTCTGGCTGTTATTTCCACAGGTCAGTAGAATAAACCTGACCCAACCTTTTCCTGGCACCCACCTATCAGTGCATTATTATGCTAAAATGTCATTGCACTTGACAAAACGTTGCATTAACATCAGGGAGTGTTGTTGCACCACAAAAAACTTCTTTTCACACTTCCCACGTCAAAACAACATTCTCACAATGTAGTTCACTCTAAAAGTGTTTGTTTGAGGTAGTACTACAAAAATTAGACATGACACTCACAGTTGAATCAACAAAAAGTTATTGTATGATAAAATTAATCAGATGTCTTTTCATGTCTTTCAATATTATCAGCATCCAGAACAACCCACTGAAGACACTGCTAGCTAATTTTCTCATCACCACCCTCAGCCGTTGTAGTATCTCTGCACTGCTTCTCATAAAAACATTTTTCTTTATCAGCTTCTCATTGTCTAAGTTTTCTTCCTCAAACATCAAAATCACCTCTGCAGTACAAGTGCCCACAGTATGATTTTCAGCTCTAAAAAAACTACGTAATCACAGTCTTAAGCACCTCAAGTTAGATGTCTGCAGCTGATCACATTGCCAGTACCTTGAGATAGTTTTTGTTACATGCAAACCCAATTTTCAAATTCAAGTTACTAAAAAAGAAATTATTCTTAATTTTTTTTTTAAAAAAAGGTCAGCTTTATTTAACATATCGGAATGAAATTGGGAATTTTAACTGGGAGAAAAACAGAATTTTCCTGATGCTTGTATTAGGACATGTATAGATGGCATATTATGTATTGTGAACCAAGGTGGCAGGCATTCAATTAAAGAGACCATCAAGAAATGCTGGGTGGACAAAAAAAGTCAGAACTGGGGGAATCGCATCCCTCATGAAAACACCATACGGGAGATCCTCTTGATTGCTAACATTTAGAATCATTTTAGATGCAAGAGTTAGTAGCCACAAAATTTTGTAACATATAATATTGTAACACATTATATTTGACAAGGTTTTTAGTTACCCTGTTGGGTAATGACTACTGAATGGCAAGGCTTAAAACTTCTGCCCCTTACAGAAGAACAAAGCACTTTAATTTAGCCACTTATTCTACTGCTGGTTAGACTTAAAATAACCTTGGTGTCTTGGTTTCAGCATGCATTCATTTTTAAAAACCATCAAGAGAAAAAGTATTAATCAGACAGAGCCAAAGAAGCAGCTGGCACCACCACTATGTGAAAAGAATGTTCCCCAGAAGTTCAAGCATCTACATTACTATCCATCATGGTTCCCCCTTCTAATATTTCAAAGTCTTAAAAAAAGCGCTAATTGCAGTCTTAAGGGAGAAAGAGGAAGTAACAGACTGCTGGCATGAGAGAGGATATGGGGCCATCCAAATGTAGACAGATAAGCCTTCTGCTTCCTGGACACTGCCAACGTCACAGATTTGCCAGCCCTTAACAGAGGTCCAGAGAGAGAGAGTGAACCCGAAGGCTTACAGCTCTTCACAGGCTTTACTAGAACCTCCAGATGCAGAGCTACCGTTCAGTCCTGTGGCCTCCTGAGACATAATTCCCTATTCTCAGCTCTCTTGGGTGTTCTCCAGAATACCTGTTTGGATTTAAAAAGCTCAGAACTAAGATAAAATGGGGGGAAATTGGATACACAACAGGGAAACATCCAAATCTTTGGGCTTAGGCTTCTGCCTTCATGTAACTAATCAAGATGAAACAACTGATCCTTGCTTCAGCACAGCAGTCATAGAATCATCTAGGTTGGAAGAGACCCTTGGGATCATCGAGTCCAACCATCAGCCCTACTCTACAAAGTTCTCCCCTACACCATATCCCCCAACACCACATCTAAGCAACTCTTAAACTCATCCAGGGATGGTGACTCAACCACCTCCCTGGGCAGCCTGTTCCAGTGTCTGACCACTCTTTCTGTGAAGAATTTCTTCCTAATGTCCAGTCTAAACCTACCCTGTTGCAGCTTGAAGCCATTCCCTCTTGTTCTGTCATTAATTACCTGTGCGAAGAGACCAGCACCAACCTCTCTACAGTGTCCTTTCAAGTAGTCATAGAGAGTGATGAGGTCTCCCCTCAGCCTCCTCTTCCTCATACTAAACAGTCCCAGCTCCTTCAACCGCTCTTCATAAGATTTATTCTCCAGGCCCTTCACCAGCTTTGTTGCCCTCCTCTGCACTCGCTCCAGCACCTCGATATCTCTCTTGGATTGAGGTGCCCAAAACTGGACACAATACTCCAGGTGTGGCCTCACCAGTGCTGAGTCTCTCCAAATGACAGCTTTTTCCTCTCTCAACACACCCTTACTACTTTTTTCAGCTCTTTCCAAACCTGTAATAGGCCTTTGAGAACTGGTTTCTCAGGGCTTAACGTGCTGCTTTTACCACGCAGGAGAGCAGGAAGGTATCTAACATGCACTACGCCCAGAATCGTGCAAAGTCTGAACAGAACACATTCATGCATCAGGTACACATCCAGCTCTGGAGCCCTCAGCACAGGAGAGACATGGACCTGCTGGAGCAGGTCCAGAGGAGGGCCCGAAAAATGATCAGAGGGCTGGAGAACCTCTCCTGTGAAGACAGGCTGAGAGAGTTGGGCTTGTTCAGCCTGGAGAAGAGAAGGCTCTGGGGAAAGACCTCATTGTGGCCTTTCAGTACTTAAAGGGGGCCTATAAGAGAGATGGGGGCAAACTTTTTAGCAGGACCTGTTGAAATAGGACAAGAAGTAACTGCTTTAAACTAAAAGTGGGTAGATTCAGACTAGATATACGGAAGAAATTGTTCACGATGAGGGTGTTCCAGTGAAACACTGGAACAGGTTGCCAAGAGAGATGGTGGATGCCCCATCCCCGGAAACATTAAAGGTCAAGTCGGACGGGGCTCTGAACCACCTGATCTAGTTAAAGATGACCCTGCTCATTGCAGGGGGGTTGGACTAAATGACCTTTACAGTTCCCTTCCAACCCAAACTATTCCATGATTCTATGTACAATAGACTATTCAGCATGGATGTAGAAAGCAAGTTTTGGGGGGATTTTATGCTCATTAAAAATACAGAGAAGTTTATGACTTTCCATAAAATAGGAAAAGAGTTACTAATGTAAACTCTTCAGTACACAATATCTGTCATCTTGGGTAATAAACGCCTCTCAAGTAGAATTCTTCACAACTCTGAACACTCATTTAACTCGGTGGTAGTTATACGGCAACTAACGACTCAAGAGTAACTCCACTCTCACAATCCAGCTATGGCACACATAGATAATCTATTTTGAAAGTGGCTAGACTGATAATAAAAGAAGCCACAGCCACCAGTAGCAAAATCTTCCCAAAGTATACAGAAATCACCTAGCATTGTTCCCCACTTTACTACTATTTCCCAGATAGCCAAGGTATTTCACACAACTGCAATCACTATTTCAAAGTATGTTGTAGGTCCATCCTTCGCTACGTCAGTGTGAGAGGGTGGGCTTGAGCCTATGTACTTCAAAAGCACAAATTAAAACATTGGGCTTGTTCAAGAGATACAGGACCTCACACACAATATATACCAGAGCCTAGACAATATACACCAGAACCTGAATTAGCCTTGTGTGTAGTAACCTGTTAGAAAGTATGGTATATTCCTGCTATGAAACCAACCTGGTCTTCTGGCTATTCTATCAAAGCAGAATATTGTTTCACCCATTCTTTCCATGCCTTGTCAAGCTTCCTGACTTACCTGAACACTAGGATTTTTGTAGCAGGGCCTCCCTCCAGACCTTGCTGCTGCAAAATGGGGGGTGTATGTGCGTGTCTACATGGAGAAAGAGCCTACGGCTTCGCATGGCTGCGGCACAGGCACCCACATCAAGCTGAACCTTTAGAAGTACTCTGCGCCTTTTTAAGACGTGACTCGGAGCAGTAGTGGCACCAAAGACAGTCTATGCCTCTGGGACGTCACTGTGTCTCTGAAGCCCCCTCTGTGCACTGCCCCCTCAACCCAGGCATACAGCAAAAAAAAACCACATTCTAGCCTGCAGCAAGAGTTTTAAGTCTAAGTAAAAAGTCAAGGTATTCCATTTGACACAAGTTAGTAAAACTACCAACTTGGTATTTTGCAGCCGTCTAAACACTATTACTCCGCTCTCCATTTAAGTTCTCGAGTAGTTTACATTTCAAAAGAAAGGGTGTCATTGTAGAATAATAAGTCAAAAATTGCCTGTAACTGCTCTGAATACGCACTGAAAATGGGATTAGTCTTTTCAAAGAATCCAAACTTTTGGCATGGCACCCACTTTTCATCTTGTCAAAGTGCTACTTGATGCCTATATATAACCAGCTACATTTTTTGTTGTTGACAAAAACCAGTTTAGTGCAATGCTTGAATAAATTGCATAAGAAACATCTAAAACCAATTTTCTTTCAAAAGGAGATCTGTAGTCCCCTGACTGCCAAAAAAACTGAGACTGGCAGGGCACTTTCAACTGAGATTTAAAGCTCCGAGTACAGCTGTAACTTCCTAGATGTTTTTAAAAGCCTTTGCGAACAGTCATCCCTGACTGCTGGGCCTGTACATTGCATAAATTCAGAAAGTTAGAGGATACTAATAAGTTGTACACATCCTATGAAACTCTTCACCAAATGAACCAGTTTACATCAAAACTTGACTATGGAAAGCTTCTAGACGTTGTTAGTTCTACACAATCACAATTTTCTTGACAATGGAAAGACTGTTCAAAGTAAGTTATTGCTCATGAGAATTGGTTTATTGTCAAGTAGAAATTCCCCTTGCTGATGTCTGCAAATCAAAATTTATAAGAAGTAGAAGAGATGCATTATGCATTGGAGGAACTGGTGCCCTTATGCCCAGTTCTGAGGCTATGGGAACGCATTCAGCAGGTGTAAATCAGCGCTTTAACTTCAGTGACATCACTCCAGTTTGTGCTAAGTGATAATCTGACTCACGACATTTCATATCCTTCCTGTTTAATATTCTCAGCCCCGGGAGAGAATTAAAAACACTTAGTTTGTTTCTGTCATTCCAATTGAACTATCAGGCAGCAATGAAGTGAATGAATGCTAAGACCATTGCATGCCGTTATAGTTACGCATTTTCACTAGGCAGAAAAGTAGCCTGACGTTGTTTCAGATCCTTGTAAATTGAGGTCCAAATAAATGAAACTGTGTAAAGCGCTACCATATGACCTACCCTTGTCATTCTGGAAAACACATCTGCCTTAACAAACTTGAATCAGTATGATCCAAACCAGTCATGAAAAGAGAACAACTTACATTGTGTTCTGCTTTACTCGCAACTCTTACCACGGTGCTGAGAGTATGATAACAATACCTCTGTTTCTTGAATTGGTAAGCAGATAGTTGCACATAAAAACATTTTAAATGTGATATATTTCTTAGAGAGAATAAGAACTCCGGTTTCCCGGAGGTGACTATTCAGATGAACATCACCACAGCACAAAAACTGGAGGGACGCATTGTCACAAATTGTCACCCCAGAGGGTGGTACTCAATGGCTTTAAGTCCAGATGGAGAGCAGTGACTAGTGGTGTCCCTCAAGGGTCCGTCCTGGGACCAGTACTGTTTAACATTTTTATCAAAGACATAGACAGAGGGATTGAGAGCACCATCAGCAAGTTTGCAGATGACACCAAGCTGTGTGGTGTTGTCGATACATCGGAGGGACGGGATGTCATCCAGAGGGACCTGGACAGGCTGGAGAGGTGGGCCCAGATGAACCTCATGAGGTTCAACAAAAGCAAGTGCAGGATTCTGCACCTGGGAAGAAACAATCCTCAGTATAAATACAGACTGGGGGATGAGGTATTAGAAAGCAGCCCTGAGGAAAGGGACTTGGGGGTGCTGATGGATGAGAAGCTGGACATGAGCAGGCAATGTGCTCTCGCAGCCCAAAAGGCCAATCACATCCTGGGCTGCATCAAAAGAAGTGTTGCCAGCAGATCCAGAGAGGGGATTCTGCCACTTTACTCTGCTCTGGTGAGACCTCACCTGGAGTACTGTGTGCAGGTCTGGAGCCCTCAATATAGAAAGGACATGGACCTGATGGAGCAGGTCCAGAGGAGGGCCACGAAAATGATCAGGGGGCTGGAGCACCTCTCCTATGAGGACAGGCTGAGGGAGCTGGGGTTGTTTAGCTTGGAGAAAAGGAGGCTCCGGGGAGACCTCATAGCGGCCTTCCAGTACCTGAGGGGGGCCTACAGGAAGGCTGGGGAGGGTCTGTTTACAAAGGCCTGCAGCGACAGGACAAGGGGCAATGGTTTTAAGCTGGAGAAGGGGAGATTTAGATTGGATATTAGGAAAAAATTCTTTACCATGAGGGTGGTGGAACACTGGAACAGGTTGCCCAGGGAGGTGGTTGAGGCCCCTTCCCTTGAGATATTCAAGGTGAAGCTCGATGAGGCCCTGGGCAACCTGGTCTAGTAGGAGGTGTCGCTGCTGACTGCGGGGAGGTCGGACTAGATGACCTTTGGAGGTCCCTTCCGGCCTGGACCAATCTATGAATCTATGAATCTATGAAATTGTTTCAGCATTAAGGATGAACAATAGATCAGATCACTTCTGGCAGTACATTATGAAAACAAGCTGTTGAAAATTTTTTCTTGGGTTCTTTATTTCAAGGTTTCAGGTAATCCCTTGATTATTATAGTCCATTATCTTAAAAATGAAAATGCATCTTCCTAACAGTGCAAGAATGAAGAGTGTCTTTCCTTACATGAAAGAGCCGGGCGGTAGATTGAGATGCTATAATTTCCTCAGAGACCTCACAAACAGTTCCTCTGGGTTATTACTTCTTCAGAGTATTCAGAGAGCTAAAAGTGCTAACAGTGATGATTCATACGAAAGCCATTGTGCAGCATGGCCTGCAGGCAGACTGCGCAGATGGCAAGGTTGCCACTTGTCAGGTAGGAATTTAGGTGCAGTTTAAACTCTGCACAGCTATAGATTTTAAATCTTTATTTTAAAAAAAAAAAAAAAAAAGCAGCTCCAAGGTTATTTTCTTTCATTATTTTTTTTCCCATAGCAAATATCAGAGCTGACTTAAGGCACAAGCACAGTAAGACACCGGTAGGAAACTCCCAGAAGGACCTGGGAGTCCTGGTGGACAAGTTGATCATGTGCCAGCAATGTGCCCTTGTGGCCAAGAAGGCCAATGGTCTCCTGGGGTGCATTAAAAAAAAAAAAGCGTGGCGGGCAGGTCAAGGGAGGTCATCTTCCCCCTCTACTCTGCCCTGGTGAGGCCGCATCTGGAGTACTGTGTCCAGTTCTGGGCTCCCCAATTCAAGAAAGACACGGAACTGCTGGAGAGAGTCCAATGGAGGGCTAAAAAGATGATTAAGATAATGGAGCATCTCTCTTATGAGGAAAGGCTGAGAGATCTGGCTCTGTTCAGCCTGGAGAAGAGAAGACTGAGAGGGGATCTCATCAATGCTTATAAATATCTGAAGGGCAGGTGTCAAGAGGATGGGGTCAGGCTCTTTTCAGTGGTGCCTGGTGGTGGGACAAGGGGCAACAGACACAAACTGGAACACAAGAAATTAGCACCATTAGCAACTTCACTGAAGGTACCAAGCTAGGAAGTGCTGTTGACTCTCTTGAGGGATGAGAGGCCTTGCTGAGGGATCTAGATAGATTGAAGCATTGGGCTATAATTAATGGGATGAAGTTTTACAAGACCTAATGCTGGATTCTGCACCTAGGATGGGTAAGACCAGGCAGAAGTAAAAAGACCAGGCAGAAGTAAAAATTGGGAGAGGAGTGGCTGGAGAGCAGCCCTGCAGAAAAGGACCTGGGGGTGCTAGTCGACAGCAGGCTCAACATGGGTCAGCAGTGTGCCCTGGCAGCCGAGAGGGCAAACCACATCCCGGGTGCATCAAACACGGTACAAACAGGCAGTCAAAAGAGGCGATTATCTCACTATATTCAGTGCTGGTGCATCCTCACCTTGAATACACTGTGCAGTTCTGAGAGCCACAATTTAAGAAGGATGTGAAGGTCCTTCAATGTGTCCAGAGGAGAGCAGCAAAGCTGGTGAAAGGACTGGAAGGAATGTCCAATGAGGAGCGGCTGAGGAGTTCGGGCTTGTCCAGTCTGGAGAAAAGGAGGCTGAGGGGCGACCTCATTGCTCTCTACAGCTTCCTGAGGAGGGGACGTGGAGAGGGAGGTGCTGATCTCTTCTCCCTGGCATCCAGCAACAGGAGACTGGGAATGGCTCAAAGCTGCATCAGGGGAGGTTTAGACTGGACATTAGGAAGCATTTCTTTACCAAGAGGGTGGTCAAACACCGGAACAGGCTCCTCAGAGAGATGGTGGATGCCCCAAGACTGTCAGTGTTTAAGAGGCATTTGGACAATGTTCTCAATAACATGCTTTAACTTCTGGTCAGCCCTGAAGTGGTCAGGCAGTTGGACTAGAAGACCACTGTAGGTCCCTTTCAACTGAACTATTCTATTCAGTATCAAAATCTTTTATGGACACATTGCTGTATCGTGTTATTTATTATCTGTGAATAGAACTCCATTTTCCCATTTCATTTCAGGGATGAAGACAAGTGCACAAGCACATACATACATACGTAACATATGAGAATATTTTTTCCAAAGTAGTTTCAGTTCATGATAAATTGCAAAGTGTATTAGTAATCTTGAATTATTGATAGTACTGAATGCTTTCACCATAATTAAACATTAAAAGCAATTCAAGAAGATTGAAACAAAATAATTCAACTGTATCTCCATGAAATATGTGATTACAGCCAAGTTTTATGGAACATGCATTTTTGTGGTAGGCTGCTATGCTACAATTGCACCTTTTCCTTAAAAACTTACATTTTTCCATTCAACAGTAATTCAATTTTCTCACTGGATAAGAGATATCACGTAAAAATACGTTCAGTGTAACAGACAAGAAAAGCTGCAGTAACAATGCACTGCCATATCAAGTAGGACTGCAAAACAAAAGGACCTTTCAGCCATCATTCTCCACACATGCCTCAGTTCCTGTATACCTTCGCTGCAGCAGTGGAACCGATTTATTAAATTTAATCGGGCTACCTTCCGGAGCATGCATCAAACAAGCATTTGCAGGGAATTCACTTTAACAGAGTTTATTGCACGGGTGTTATACAGTCAAATGAAATAAAATAAAGGGAGGAGGAAAAAAAGATCACCTTGAGTTCTACCCAGTGGCAGACAGAGAAAAAAAAAAAAGTGAGAATGATTTTATATGTTATTTGTGAGGAAAAAACAGTCCCTGCATCTTAATTTTTTTTTCCCCAATCACCTCTTTCAGAGCAGTTCAGCCAAACTTTATTAAACTTGTCAGCATCACATTCCTTTATGTATGGACAGACCGCTCCTGAAAAAGGTCAACATAAAAAGCACAAGCAAGCTTTCAACATCAAGAATGCATGCCTTCTCTTCTGACTCCTCCTCCGAAAAAGAACTTTCTGAAAAACTCATGTCTCCATAAAAGATTAAACCGCTAGTAAAAGAATCTGGAGCTTTATCTTTCCACACTCAACTACTCTGACTTCTGTCTTGCATCCGTTTAAGCAGGTTCCAGAAGGTAGGACCTTTGTTCCTACATATATATAAATATATGCTATAGATGTCGGTGACAATATAGTTCTTTAAAAACTTTGGATGCCAAATGTTAGGCATCTAAGCATACATCAAAAGATACATTTTCCCTTTGAAGTCAGTAGGAACACTTTGAAATCAACTGCTGACGTAAGTGTCCAAACACAGAGTGGTGTGCCTCGTGTTAGGTACCCAAGGTGAAAAGTTTATCTACATCCTTGCTATTGTAATGGAACCCGCACACACCACTAGTGGCAGAAGGGCTCTGTGACAAGGCATAAACAGTACAGAATATTCCACCTAGAAACACAGCCAAGCACTGCCACAAAAGCAGAGCTGTTTTCCTCCTGCCAAAAGGCGGTGGGAATTCTGTCTTCTGTCTAGCGAGTGACAGTTACGGGATTTTTCTGGTGTTCCACCTTTCTCTTCCTCCAGGAGTCTCCCGAAAATTTTAACATCTGTACCTACCCCTGTTCTTAGAGGAGGTGATGGCATACTGCAGTTCCAGAGAAAAACAGTTCATTAAGATTCATCCTCTGCTCCTAGTTGTGCCACAGACTCCTGTGGAGTTAGCTTGGACTCTCATTGATCTAGCAGAGGAAAATATGCACTAGACTACATGTAAAATGCTTTGGAAGTCCATAAATTAATTTCAGATGAAGGGAGAAGTACAGAAATACATATGATCTTCACAGGAAGAAGGCATTACATCATGAATGTATCTGGTTATATGATGTAATGAGGAGGTCAGCCTCTACTTTTTTTTTTTTCTCCTATCACAGAAAGACTCGTATTTCTATATTGCTCCAGGGACACGCACATACGTGCTGCGTGCATTCAGAAGAGCCATACATCTGCACATCATTTCTTGTAACCTTGTACCCACCCATTGAACCAACACATGCAGACACCCAGGTCCACCTGCAAATTTTGTGGCAGCATTAATCAAAGGATAAGTTTAGACCACATATTAGGGGAACATATGCTAAATAACCAGTGATTTAAGAGGCAAAAGTTCAGCTGATTTAAATCAGTATATCACTGTAAAAGTGGAGTGAATCTCAGTTCCTCTTATCTGTGAATCTGATCCTAGCATACAATCTGTAGAAAAGGGAAATAATCTTTAAGTCACACATAATGTGGACATGCACATACAGACACAACCCTGTGGAATACAACTGCAAACTCGGTGTCGTATTAGTATCGTCTTTAAAACAAAATAAATTCTCCAGTGTTAAACTAACATGAAACAGAGCAACGCTATTATCCTTCCTATCCACAGGATTTAGAATACCTCCTGTTCTATTTATCAAGGCTTAAGTTTCTGTGTGAAGTTATCAGCTGTAGCAGGGTAAGCAAACTACTGAACCTAAATAAAGAAAATTAGCTCTCAGGAGTACAGTGCTTTCAGCATTACATACACTATGTGCTACACTAGAGAATTCATGGAAGAAATTTGAATAAAATAGGATGGCAGTAGCACTGGACCTGATCTTATGAAGCTGTGACTATCTCACAGAGCTATTCTCTCTTCTTCTCCGTTTGCAACCAAGACAAGGGCATTCGGCTCAAGCAGGCAGGGCTCCCTTCAGTAAACATGTGGTTTCAGCCAACTTGAAAGGATTAATGAATCCAGGTCAAATTCACTGACTAATTTCATCTGGGGAAAAACAAATTAAGAGCTAGTATCATAAAACCTTCCTCAGAGGCTGGAATTGTTTCCTCTTTACCCAATAGCTCAGTCAGAGCACTGTGGTTATGTGGGAAATCTGGGCTCCACCTAGCACATCCAGGGCAGGTAACACACAACTCAAGCCATCAGATGAAAGGAGATGCCTTCTCAGCAGTTCAAGCCTCATTTTTTATTCACAACTCCACAGGGCGTCCAGAAATGAAGTATTCTGTCTCTAGTCAGACAAACCATTTCATCATAAACGAAGCATCACTTTTACCTTGCCACCTTGAAACACTACTTTTGGTTCAATCTGAACTGACTTCATTTTGTAATTTTATGCTTTCTGAAGTGCAGGTGCTGAAAATACCTACAGCCTTTTGCACTGTCCTGTATACTCTATTTAGTACCGCTTAGGATGAAATCTAAATTTCAATTACGCACCATCTAAAGGGAATATGCACATACATGCAATATTCTCCCCAAATACAGTCAAGTCAAATTGCCCGTTCATCTTTTCTAATACTATACAATGTTAAATAAAAAAAAAATAGTGACTGCAAAGTAACATTTAATGATTTCATTCTATACAGCATGCTACTTTGTAGAAACAGGCTCTTTCCTTGAAAGCAAGGAGCTACAAATACTGCTTGTACCTTGATGCTCTCCCCAACCTTCAATCCCCTTTGAGCTCCCAGACGGTCTTAATTAAAATAGAGTAGTTTCTAATTTACAGCACAGGAGACATTTTGAAACTGTTGTTGACGTAGTGTTAGTGAAACCCCAATAACCCAAATCTCACCCCCAGACAGGTACATCAATATCTTTGATTTATCTAAAGTTCCTGTTGTGCTCCTAAGTCTTCTTTACTGTAACAATTGTACTGTGTTACCCCCAAAATAAAATAACCCCCAAAAATAAATAAGAAGTTTCATGTAAACATGTGTCACCACGTAAACAAGTATTTTTTCCTTTCCATTCTTGCATCCCATTTCTTTGAGCTGTTTCAGCTCTGCAAACGGGGACTAACACACACAGACAACAACCTTTCTGGCTGGAATATTACCAGCAGTCTTGCTTTTTCTCTCTGAAGCACATCACATTTCGTAAAAGCGACATCACTACCCCAAAGCACCCAAGTGGGATACCATACCTCTTTGCAACAAACTTCTCATGCATCCCATCAGTCTGCTTTCCTTGTAAGCAAGCAGCCAGAGTGCCCTGTGTACAGCCCAGTAACTCAAAGCATAATAGACCAATAACCCCTCTAGAACGGAATGCAGATTTTCAGTCTCATTGCTAGCTAGGTTTTTACAACAGGCAGTGCTTTATTTTTTACACAAACACAAGTGTATTAATAGCTTACCACCAAAACTAAAACCCGCAGGAAATGTTTCTTAAGCTTATGTATGAATTGGAGTATCATTCAGTCCCACTGGATTTCATTCACTGCATGTGTGATGTGTCCCCCTTACGCCAAAATTATACATACTTACCTAGAAGAACACCAGAGAGACAATATTATTAACATGCTACATAAAAATACACAAAGCATACTGTACAGTAAGAAGGAGAAATCAGTTGTTTACTATACCAGAAAGTTCAGAAAAGCTCTCTATATATTACCCTGAATGGAGAATTTTCCCAAAAAAACTGGTTTTTTTCCTCCTTGTAGAATTAATTCTAAATCCTTGGCAATGAACATATATTGCCTCTACTTTCTTTTTAAACTTCATGAAATAAAAATTTTAGTTTCGAGTTAAATTGACTAACAGTTCAACCATAGGTATTGCTCTTTCAGAGAATCACATCAAGCAACATTATGTTTCAGAAGAGCAAATTCCCTTAGCTGTGCACTGTTGCAGTGATAAAACCTTAAACATGGGTTAATTTAATCCAATGTTGTTTAACTGATGGTGCACATCCTCATTTCAGCATCTCAGTAAGGTTTGTGATTTGTCAAAATGAGTGACCACAAGCTTTTCCCAATGGCTTCTCACAATTAAAGATTACAGATGAAAAAATGTGTGTAAAGCTACTATTAACATATGGCTTCTTTGCATACCAATCTTTTTTTCTCCCCTTCTCTGCTGTTTATTATCTTTCCTCCTCCCCCTGTCAGCCTCTTCTAATTGTCCCCTTTGCCACTCTTCTGCCTCCTTCTTCCCACATTTCTATTTCTAGAGTTCCTCCATTTTCCCATTCCCAAATGCCTATCAGTGTCTCTTACTGCAATTCACTCTCATTTGCTCAGTCCCCAGCAACTTTCCCTTCATACCTTTTCTCATTTGAGGTATTTTTATCTGAGAGCAAGGCAACATGACAACCCCCAAGGATCACTCTTCTTTTACACGTTTCAGTGCTCATGTTTCCCACCCCATTTTCTGTTTACACCCTTTACTTGGAACATAGTCCTTTAGAAAAAGGACTATATGTCTTCTTTTGGCTTTACATAACATCTAATACAATAGGATCCTAACATCGGGCCCTGACTGATGTTTTCAAGTGATTTGCAATGCATTATCACAAATGCTGAAGCTAACAATGGAGGTTTCCCCAATACCTGTATGCAGATTGCTCTAATGAACTTTAAGGTGACATACACTAACATTTATTTTTACACAAACACAAGTGTATTAACAGCTTACCGCCAAAACTAAAACCCACAGGAAATGTTTCTTAAGCTTATGTATGAATTGGAAATGGAGTATCATTCAGTCCCACTGGATTTCATTCGAAGCGCAGCTTCGCATACATCCCCAGGGAAACCCTCTCGTACCTGCTGAAGATGGCCATGGGTTTACTCATCGTTGCCAGGAAGTCTATTAAGCAGCTTCAGGAGGCCCAAGGATCTCGCTGCCTTTGGAAATGCTTTCCATAATACGCTGTCTCGAGGGAGACATGGCAGATGTCTGGGTATGTGTACCAAAAGGAGCCAGCTTGATTGATTTAATAAACTGTACCAAATACCAATGGTTTGCCTGGGTCCTTGGCAAGAACAGAAGAAAGACTTCATCAAGAAGGCCTTGAAAGGAAAATACCATTTTTACACACATCACTCTCACTTCAACTTCCTTCTCCTAACTTGCTGCCCTGCTGTGTAACTCTACCTTAGCCAAAAAAAAAAAAAAAGGAAGGTCCAACAGCCAGTCAGAAACTGAGCTCTACTTTATCAGTATTTTATTTTAGCATCATTTAAAAAAAAAAGTACATGAAGTAACATGCCTCTGTAGCAATTGTTTCTACAACTCCATTACGCAAAACCAAGTGTGCAAGCAGAAGATTAGAAAGCAAAAGGTGAAAGGGAAAAAGCTGGAGAGAAGAGAAAGCAAGGCGAGAGACTGCTGTGAGAACACACACATACACCTATAGCGAGGAAAAAAATCTCAAATTCCTTCCTGCTACAGAAGTCAGGAAAAGACTACACACAGCCACACTAAGTGTACAGCAAATTTATTACACTTTTGGAGCATGGAAATAAACACTCATATAACTTGCAAACATACCCAGTACCCTGGGAGTTCTTCAGTCTCTTCACCCCAACAATGCTCTGGAAGCGCTCGGCAGCAATCTGCTTCCCCATATGCGTTTGCATGCAAAACATTACTTAGTTTTCAGTCGATCTTTTCTTAAGTCAGTATTCAAGCTTTTTCCTGATATTGTGGTAAACAATCACCCCCACTAAAAATTTCCAAGCTAAGATAAGCAGTTTCTCCTCATTTGCTCTACCGACTTACTGGTTTTTTGAATGCTTTTACTAACTGAAAAGTGGAGACATGACCTCAAACATTAACATGCCCAATAATTCAGCATTATTTCTCAGATGATAGCCTGGAGAATGATTGTCCTGCTTAACTATTTTCTCCTCAATCTTCCTTCCTATAAAAAAAAAAAAAATACAGTCCAGTGCTCTTAACCAATGTCAGAATAAACGTGATTTTGTGGTGTTTAGAGTCTCTGACCACTGCATTTTGTAACTGATGCAAATTAATTTATTCATAATAAAAGATTAAAAAAACATATATTTGAGCTTCTGCAATCACCAAAGATACACAACCCACATATGATTTTTCATGGAAATAAAACCTCCCTGCTTTGGCAGGGGGTTGGACTAGATGATCTCCAGAGGTCCCTTCCAACCCCATATCATTCTGTGATTCTGTGAAAGGAATTCAGTGCAATCCTTGATGCCTAACTACAGCATAAACTTAAATGTGGTTTTTTTTTCCTCTCCTTTCTAAAAACAGACAACTTTCTCGCTTGAGACCCTGAACAGCAGCACCTGAAATTCAGGCTCCTACAGCCCCCAAGATCCAAAGAATGACTTTGTTTTGCTGGTGATTTAGAAACCGTTTTTAAGTACCCTTTGATGACTTGAACACTTTCATTCCTCCATGGTTCAGATTGTGCATTTCCTTTCAAGAGTTGAAGCCTCTGTTTTTCTCTCTAGTAGATTTTTCTATAAGGGCAAGGAACTTGCTGGGAAAAATCTTTTTCATTAAAAGGTTATGCAACAAGGTACAGAAGTAACCCTTCTTTTCAAACTCCCACAAAGCTTATAGAAAGAAAACAAGAGACAGTTAAGAAAGTGGAGTTAAAAAACGTTAAAAACCAAGCATGTTTGTTAATTACTGTATTAAGTGTCTTTTTTGTAGATGGACATTCTTTTCATTATCAGGGTTGAAATTTTACAATTACAGAGTCACAGCAAAGGACCTGACCATACCAACATAACTCGATATCCTTTACCATCCCTAAAGCTATTTCCTACAAATCCTTCCATGACAGAACTCCAGTGGTTTCACAACAGCGTTCTCACCGGCCTTTGGTAGCTCACAAACCGCTGGCAGCTCGATAAACAGTTACCCTGCCTCCCGCTTGGGCCAAACACCAGAACAAAAATTCATCGCTGCCAGTTTAGTTCCGCAGCAGCGGAATGAAGGTCCTACCTACTCCACTGGCTCCCTTGCAAAGGTAAGTGCTAGCCACAGCCTTCTCCTGAATCACAAGCACTGCATTTCACGTGCCCTCTGCTCCGACAGGAGGTATTTCTGCAGGTACTTTCAGAAAGAAGATTCATGCATCTCAAATTCTACGGCAACGCATGTCATCACCAAAAATGTACTGAAGTGACTGCTTGGCAGTACCCAAAGCATTCAAATACAAGATTCAACCCAGGATATTAAGAGAGATTTTTTATTGTTTTTTATTTTTGTCTCCCCTCTCCTCCACACCCCACACCACCTCTTACAACAAGGAGCTCCATTTCTCCTCTCCAGAGGGACTGCCGACAATCAATTTGCTTTCTGAAATAGTTTTGGGACTCCAATCACTTTTGAAGTGTAAAACCAAGAAGTATAAAGGAAATTCCCTGGAGTCACGTTAGTCAATACAGTGAAATTCATGCTTAACACACAGAATGCTAATGAAGACAAACTACAGTTGTTTTACTGTATGCTACATCATTTAAAAAAAAAAAAAGTATTAAAACTGCGTTATTTCCAAAGATTCAGTTTTAAGAATGCAGAGACCACCTGAGATGCTTAGAATAACAATCTGAGTTTGAAGCGATGAAAGCATTACCTCTTACAGACCCCTCTTTTTGTCAAATTGAAGGTAGAAGACATCTCACCCAAACTGATCTGAAAGGCACCCTACATTCTTCTCCTTCATTTGCTAGGATAAAGTATTTTGAAAGTCTGTTTGATCATTGAAACATCTCAGGACACAGACATTCCTAGAAAAAAAAAAAGCATCCCCTTTACAGGCAAATCTTTTTCTAACAAACAACTTCTGCAGTTTTATACCCTTTACTATTTTTTTTTCATAGCATCACTTGTTTTTTTGCACGATCCCCTTTAAATCCAGTATAAAGAGTTGTGTAACCTAAGCCAGCCTCATTTGCCTGAATAATGATAGACAGAGTCCTGTAGTCTGTCATTTCAAGAGTGACCCCCCTTTTTTTTTTTGTTTAAACTTAACTTGAAAGCCGTCTCACAGTTGAGTTCAATGACAAACTTTTGCGCTCTTTCTGAAATGCAATTAAAAAGTAAATCAGCTAGCCATTAAGAACACTTTCAAGTTCTATTTTAGCACTTTAAAGCTATTAACATGCACTGCAGTTATAAAAAGAAAAAAAAGACACTTTCTCCCCCTCCCCCATCAATAATATGAAGCGTTAATCCATGACATAAAACACACATGCAGTGGCTAACTGGATTATACAATCATGGCTTCACATGAATAAACAAGCTGAGGAATTCATACAAGATACTTCGTGTAACTACATCTATTATTAAAACTTAACCCAAAACCTAAGTAGATCTATTTTCAACGACTACACAAGAAAGTACATAGTTCTTAGGGATCGTAAGATCAAAAAACCCCTGTTTTTTCCCAGCTCTCCACATGTTTGACGGGATGCTATAGTTGCTTCCACAATTCAGTTTAGCTTTCCTTTAGTGAAATGTACATTTAAATTTGATTAATGTTGAGCCTGACTGGTGTGGAAACTGATGGGTTTGTCTTGTTTTACAAGCAGGCCCAAGTTAATCTAAATATTTAAACTACTGATCAGCAGGCGTTCCTTAAGTGTGTATATTTGGCTCAATTCTAGTCTCTGGTAAAATAACAGACTAATCCTGTCAACACACATGGACATATTCCAAAATTAAAGACATAGATGTGACAGCAGAAACGGTTGCACCTTTCCGTCCATCGGGGACAAATAGCAGTTACCTACAATCAGGTAAGAATTAAGCTAATCATCTCTGTATTAGATCAGACAGAACTCTGACTTTGTTCCCTTGTACTAAAATAAGTTAAGAATAAACTCCCCAATCTCTGTCCTTCAAAAATAAAACACAAAAGCAAGAAAATAAACCCAGTGCTGTGTATCAAACGTATCGCCCGTACAATCGCCTGAGCAGTTTGCTCTGCCGGTACGACCAACGTGTTGTGCTTCGGGGTTGCCGCTCTGAAGATGACCTCCATTCAGGAGGTACCCCTCGGAAGTTGAGGGAGTTGCTCTGTTTTTAGCTTGAGGACCTAGCTTTCACCCTCTTTGAATACAACGTAACAAGCTTGCCACACCACGTTCTCCGAAAAAGAGCACACACATTTAAACAGATTAGGTGGATGCATTCAACATCTGATAGGAGGACATTAAGACAACATCTTTCAAATTGCTTGGAAGTTTAAATTCATTAGAGAAAGGCCAAAAGATCGGCCGATTCTACCAAACTCTACTATAGTCAAAGAAATCTCCAACAAATATCCAAGATCAAAGCCTTTGGATACAAACAGATAGCACATCCAGAGAACTCCAGTTTCACCAAGAGAACTCAGGGTGGAAGAAAGGAGAATAACTGTCATCAGCTTTCGCTATGTTTTCATAGTTCAAGCATCCTTTCAGGTGCATCTTCTGGTAGAATACAACAACTTATGACCTACAGTCTCTCTCTTCCTTTTTATACATGAACCATTGTTCCTTCTATGGGCAAGCTGTCTAGTAGTACTCATACGGTCTGTAGAGAACATCCAGAATTAGCTTTTTTTACTCCGTATTCCTTGAAGGGATCTAATCAAATAACTGTATTTCCATTAAATATCATATGCGCTTCCGTAAAGTTTCTTTGCAAAATTACAGCAATTGTCTATGATATGGAAATCCAGAATGTTTTCATTACACTTTTCCCTGCTCCTCTCCATGTTGCATTTTACACATCTGGAACCAGTAGAAAAGCTATAGCATTAGTGTGGGCAATAAGAGTCCCAGCAAATCCACTCGCAGTACAGACACGGCGTTCTGAAAAAATACTGCCAGTAACGGACTTTTTTTTCTTTCCCCCCTCCAAAGTTCACAGAACTTCTGAGGAACAACGGAACTATTTTTCACCAACAGGCAATACAGAAACATACATAGTATGTTAGTATGAGGAAGAGGAGGCTGAGGGGAGACCTCATCACTCTCTACAACTACTTGAAAGGACACTGTAGAGAGGTTGGTGCTGGTCTCTTCTCACAGGTAACTAATGACAGAACGAGAGGGAATGGCTTCAAGCTCCAACAGGGTAGGTTTAGACTGAACATTAGGAAAGAATTTTTCACAGAAAGAGTGGTCGGGCATTGGAACAGGCTGCCCAGGGAGGTGGTTGAGTCACCATCCCTGGATGTGTTTGAGAGTCGTTTAGATGTGGTGTTGGGGGTTATGGTATAGCGGAGAACTTTGTAGTGTAGGGTAGATGGTTGGACTCGATGATCCCAAGGGTCTCTTCCAACCTGGACGATTCTATGATTCTATACACACACAGACAGAAAGGCGTAACGCTCCTTGATTACTGGGCGTTTCTGCAAAACCGAATCACTTAGTGACCTCCTGCAATCACGTCAGTCAGTAGCGGTGCTACGGCCAGTGCTCAGGAGTAGTTATGCAGAAGGGGAAAAAAAATAAAAAGTTGTATTTAGTTTGGCTTTCTATTTTCTTTTTACTTCTGAGCAGTAACATGGTTGTATCCTCCCCTCTTAATTTTGAGTGTCCCCCTTTTACACCCCATCGTACCCACAGTTATATATATACAAGGCTTAATTTCAACTGTTTTTCCGTTCCAGCCATAAGACTACTATGAAGAGGCTTTGCTGAACAGAAGCACGCTTATCTGGTTTTTACCGTCTCTCAGAAAAACAGCCCTGAGACTTGAAAAAGCAATGTATGCCTGTATATTCCATACACCTGAGTAACTGTTGTAATTAATATTCTAAGAGGCACAAACTAGTGCATCTGGTAACGAGGATACCAGATTAAACGTACAGAGCACCTGCACGTTGATATATTTTACAACCTGTGAGATTTATGCAGAACTGCAGCCAGTAATATAAGTCTTCCTTTTCATTTTCACAAGTAGCACTTTCATCTATAAACAACCCCAAGTTTAGCAACCGTGTCAGACAAACAAACACCAGCACTTACCTTTAACACAGCCTACTTTTGAAAAAGATGACATGGTTCCAGAACTGGGATCAATGAAATAGTCCTACACAGAACCTGTCTGGTTCACTGCAGCAACACTCCAAGTGCATCCTTCTGTTTTAAGACAACTGTATTAGCCCAGGGAGGTGTTGTTTCTTTGCAGGCAGGTACTTTTAGAGTACCTTTCATCAGCTTCTTGAGAGTGAAATAAAAAGGCAAATGGTTTGCCCGCAATGCATTTTAGTTGCTTTCAAGCAAACCCACAAGTTTCACTAAGAAGCAGAATGAAGTTGAACATCCTTAGATCACAACCTTTCCCCTTTAGCTTCTCTTCCTTTCTTAGACTCTTCACAACAGTCTCTCCTCCTGCCCCTCCTGCTAACATCTCACAGGATGAAAACAACTCTGAGAGACATTTTGCTTCGGCAGATGGAAGTACTCTGGTAAGGCAACTTCAGAACAATTCTCCCAACGTAGTATCAGAAGCTACCACACACTTCAGGTGTAATGAAATGCTAGTAGCACCCCCTAGAAACTTTGTGTTGGTTTGGGTTTGGTTTCTCCTAATAATCATGTCAGCGTCTTAAAATTGTGCTAATTTGTTTCAGATTGGGGTATCCCAGAGTTTGGATTCAAATAAAAAAAAAAAAACAAACCACCACATCTCAGCTGCAACCACCATCACATTATGCTTAAAATATACATTTGCCCCAGACTCTTACAAAGCTCACCTCAGAAATCAAATCACATTTTTCATCAAAAAAGGTTTGTTAAACTCGTATTTAGACTGAGACTTGGGAGTTTAAGCTGTCAGACCGTCTCCTAGCCGGGAAAAAAAACCCAACATGCTGACATGCATATTCACAAAAGGTCTTATAGCAACTTCATCTTCCTACAAAAAGTGCTTTTCAGAAGCTTTTAATACTGCTTGCAATAAATGCAGGATCTGAGGACTGCAGGGGGTAGATAACTCTTTATAGTTTTCTCAAATCCTCTCATTCCACCCGCTCCGAGAGCTCTACAGCCCAAGTTTAATGAGTAAGCGTACCGCTGTTCTGCTGCAAAGCTCAGCCACATTTGCACCCAAAACCACTCCCAACTCCAAATCTTTCTTCTTCTGCAACTACTCTACAGAACCAGGCCTTGAAATACTAGTTTGAGGTCATGTGCCCATACATCACCGTATCTCAGCCTCTGAAGCGCATTCTACCTTCAAATAATGAATGTCTTTTATTGTTTCAGGGCAAATCATGTTGTCTGTGTTGCATGAAGGATGTGTGAATATTCAGCAAACAAACTGATGATTCATTATGGTCTTGAACAGCAATAGGACTTCATCATAATTCCAAGCAAATCTGATCATTTGCAAAATCATTTTTTAAGAAATATAATTAAAGTTTTGTGTTCATGCATCATGCTCAGATGGTGACATTTCTGACATTTTCAATTTGAGCAATGTCACTAAGATGGAGAGGTCTGAAATTTAGTCATCTCAGCAGAGCCCTATTACATGCCAGTACCTACTTTAAATAATCAGAATTTTTAAGGCCTAACCATGCTCTCCCTGTGCAGCTATTTTTTGTTTGTCCTCACAGACCATTGACCAATTCTAATATTTTGGAAGTGAAAGAGTCCAAAGTGCTCAGAGTCCAGACTAAATGCTCCTGGCTTGATGATTCTGTCATTAAGTCTGGTACAACTGGGCTGCACTACAGGCACAGCATCATTGCCAACGGAATAGCAATTTTCAATCATGCATGAGACTGCTGAGGGTAACTGTGAGCGTGTTCTTTGTATAAAGATAAAAAAATAGATACTTGGCTCTTACTGTATTACATTTTGGCCCTGGTTTAAAAAGACATCTGTGTTTGTAAGGCAAGATGCACAACACACATCATCACAGTAAGGACTTGCACTTATATTGATTTCAGCACCTAGTGCCCTTTTTAATTAAGTCAGTGAGAAGCAGGTTCTAGAACAGCTTCAGAAATCCAGCCCTCCCTTAACTGCCCCCACGCACCTTCTCTAGGTAGTCACCAGCTTTTTTAGTTCAATAGTACGACCAAGATGGAGAAGTCCAGAATGAAGTCACGTCAGAGTCCAGTGATATAACCTAGCAATCTGTTGTTTCTCAGCTCATCACTGAGTTACTCTAATATTTTCAACATAAAAACGGACATCCTGAGCCTTCCATCATCAGACTTCTCTCCATGTCTCCCAACTCAAGGAGCAGTGAATAAATTCCTGGTCAGGAACATAGTCTGCACATCATCTTGGATACAAGCCAAATGCGAGGACCTATACGGAAGTCTATGCCTGAATCTCCATCTGTCTGTTGGCATTCCTTTTTCTAATGGGTCAACACTTACCTTCAAGTACTTCCACATTCCAAATAATTTCATCTCCAAAACATCAGTCTCGATGCCTAAACAGTAAATAGCAACGTGTGCCCACTTTTGTTTTTTCTATTTTTCAATGCAGTATCTTTCAAAACAGCTTTTTCCATCCTGCCCTCCCCATTTAGTAGTGTATCTTCAAAGATCTGCAAAGCTTCCTTATGATCTTCTCTAAAGTCCCACTTAAAAAGACAAACATTTTTTGACAGAAATGAGAAAACTTTCTAGTCAACAGCTGCCAATTGCTACACGATATTACTATAACATTTTTAGGGTTCTTTTAACAATGTAGAATTGTCCAGGTCTCAGGAAACGGTAAAGACGGTATTTAAAGTAACCAAGATTTCCTAACCCAAAAAGTTACTGATGACATGTGAAAGTTTCCTTGGCAGTGCAGAGGTACAATGTGGGAAACCACTTCACTTGAGCGATCAAGTAGCTGCTGCATTCTTTAAAATTCATTAAATATCATCAACGTTCTGCTCTGCGTTAAAAAAAGAAACAACAAAAACCAACCAAACAAAAAACCACGCACAACTGGTGCAAACAACCACGAGAAACCAAAACCAACCCAAAACTGCTGACAGTTACAAAACCCTCTCGAACTAATTTAATGAAAATCTTTCCTTACCTTTTCAATACCGTTACAACATAATTAAGAACATTTGTTATTACAGACTCACGTTTCTAAGGTCATATAAAATGTACTGTTGTAAGATATGCCTTTATATTACCCATTTAAATAATTAAATTGCTTAAATCTTAAGGATAGACTATAATCCACTGGTTACAAGAAACAGCCCCCTAACTGACATATTCACACAATTTTTATGCACCTTTGCACTTTCATAAAAGAGAAATATCCATCACCCCTATTTGAATGAGTCTAGATCACAAAGACATTTCCTCTTTCCCTGCTTCACACTAACAAATCCCCCAAAGACTACAGACAAGCTTCCCACCACCACAGGGGTGCAAAGGCCAAAAAGCAAACTTAATGAGGCCAAACGGAGGCCTTCTGTTGCAGAAATGTTAATCTTACTCTTAAGAGAAACAGAGAGGTAAAGAGAACCCCATAAAATCTGTAGGTGCACAAAACAACCTAATAAAAATGCTTACAGCATTTCTTTTTGTCCAAGGTTATCATAAAGGGCTTTCATTCAGGAGAACTAGTGGGAATACAGTTCCTCTTATTAAAATATATTAATTAGTGTAATATATACAGTTGTCTCCTTTGAAAAGCAAACCAAACCCATGAGATGAACAGCAGGGTCCTGAAAGGACCCGCCCACCATCTTGGATTTACTCCTCTGAGGACTGAGTCCCAGAAGCTGCCTCTGAAGCTTTGGCTCTTTTCATGTTGAAAACCTTCATTTACAGGCATAAATAACAATGGCATAATCATTAGCAGCAACAAAGCTCAAACTTCATCGAGAACTTGCTGTCATTCCGATAACGACTCTCGAAAATAGGAAGGCTAATCTTACAAATTGGCACCTAGCTTTCAAACTGCAGATTGTCAGTAGACTCACTAAATATATTTCCCAGGTCTGAAACACGAGCGCCATTAAGACACTGGTCTTAGTGCTTTGTTTTATATCTGCAGGTAACTCTGCTTATTTGGTTTAGAGGGATATCCTCATCCCTAGGAGCTTGCAGCAGCAATGTAAGTACAATTATCCCACGTGCTGGCTGCTTAATAAATAGCAAGTTTTAGCAGTCAGCAATGGCCACTGAACAGCTTATTTCAGGTGAAAGCAATTTCAACGCATAATTTTGGATACCAGTTTGGATGGTAAACTGTAAGTGCCCACCACAAAAGACATCATCTCTACCTGAGCACCACTCCAAGAAGCAAATTACTGGAGGTTGCCAAGTGTGTTTTGGAGAAAAATTACTGTGTGTTCACAGCTGACAGTGATCTTTTCAGCTTTATGTTTCAGATTTACCCATAGATCGTAGAATCATAGAATGGTTAGAGTTGGAAGGGACCTTAAAGATCATCGAGTTCCAACCCCCCTGCCATGGGCAGGGACACCTCCCACTGATATATAGATATATTTGTGTCCAGTGTATGTTTTTCTGCAGATCTGCTACTGGCCGAAAGATATAGCAGTAAGTGTACAGGTGTTCTTAAAAAAGAAAAAAAAAAAAAAAAAAAATCAGTCTACAACCTATTTAGAAAAGAAAACCCACAACACCAAACGGAATCGTTCTTATTTTCATGCACACTATTGCCATAAAGCTTGTGTAAGTCAAAACATATCAGTCATTTCACTGGCAAAGACCTCTGCAACATGAGCTTATGAGGGTTAGCGTGGGTGAGAACGATTAGCCTTGTAACTCACGCAACGATTCTGATGATGCCTAAGGAGAAATAGCAGCTAACCCACCCTGCTGCTGACAGGACTAGGAATAATCATAATTTTTGTCGCTTAAGTCAATTATACTTCGTGTCTTCATACACATAAGGAGCAGAGAGTCAGTGAAGGTGTTAACTTTACAAGTCAGTTTTTAGAATTCAGCCACGCTTTAAAGCCACGTTTCTTTAATCACTGCTGCCACCTCGTACATGAGGCAAGGATGCCAACAGTACTGGGTTTTTGACTGCAACGTTTTTTCATCAAAGGCAAAGAAAGCACCCAGCTCGATCAAACCGTGACTCAAACCACATAGAGTCTCCCCTTACTGCGAGGCCCCCTGGTTTTTCTGAACCTAAGGAGCATTCATCCACCGTTCCAGCATTTAGCTAGCCATGCCAGCTTCTTAAAGGTTTAAGGAAGACTTGAGGAGAAGTGAGGAAAAACACATTAGACTCAGAATTCGTGAAATCTTGCAGGAGGTTTCCCATTAAATTCATTTGTGAAGAACAAGACAGGTAAAGGTTTGGGGGGAAAGAGGAATAAAGAAATACAGCAAGCAGATCCAGTCCGGGTTCTATACATATGTAAAAAAGACAGCTTTTCCAAGTGTTGCCCTAACAGGTTTCCTAACAATTTCAGAAGTACTGAAGATTTAGAGAGGTATGTTCTACCCTAACTTCTATTAATACGTTTTACTGTTTATTTTAGAAACAGAAGTGCATCTATCATATCAGTGCTCACAATTTCAGTATACACCATGCCAAAAAATAAAAGAAAAAATACTAACTCCACAGTTTCTCCAAACACTACTGTAACCTACTGAGTCAGCAACAGCACAGAAAAATAAAGTACTGTGAAACTTAACTCACTCCTCCTGTGGCATGTTTACTTTTTCTACTTGACAGTCTACCAACCAAGTGTTTACTAGAACCATACTTGCTTGAGTTGCATGTAAAAATATCACCAAAGATACACACAGCCTCACTGAAACCAAAGTAAGAATTCTTACCAAAAAAATACCCCACATACATGCCAAACAGAAAGAAACCAAACACCGGCAAGCGGGTCTATAAAAGTTTCATCGCTATGCTGCTATAAGCAAACGTATGTCCAAAAAGCACTCCCCTCCCCTCCAAATTGCGTTAGCAGCAGAGTTTAGTTTTTACCTTGGCAATTTAGAAAATTACTCTTCAACTTTAAAAGCTATGAATTTGTTGAAATGAAATCATCTGGCTGCAGTATTTCACTACTACCATTCTAGGAGCCCTGCCAGTCTCTCACCTCCTTGGAACCTTTTTCTCATTCACAAGCGGTATTTCTTAGCCCCAGCTTTTGAGCCATGTTTCTCCTTTCTGAACTTTGGAGGGAGAAAAAAAAAATATACGTTTCTAATATCAACATCACAGCTATACCTACAGGCAGTCTATCTTTCAAATTCAATTCAAGTGTAAAGACAACAGCAAACAAATCCTGGTGTTCTAAAAAGTAGCATCTATGAAAGCAACTGTTCGCTGATGATACCAAACTGGGAGGGCTGGCCGACACTCCAGAGGGCTGTGCCACCATCCAGCGTGACCTGGACAGGCTGGAGAGCTGGGCAGAGAAGAACCTAATGAGGTTCAACAAGGGCAAATGTAGGGTCCTGCACCTGGGGAGGAAGAAGCCCAGGCACCGATATAGGTTAGGGATGGATCTTCTGGAAAACACTACTGAGGAGAAGGATCTGGGAGTCCTGGTGGATAGCAAACTTTCCATGAGCCAGCAATGTGCCCTTGTTGCCAAGAGTGGAATCCTGGGCTGCATGGGGAAGAGTGTGACCAGTAGGTGGAGGGAGGTCATTCTCCCCCTCTACTCTGCACTGGTGAGGCCACAACTGGAATATTGTGTCCAGTTCTGGGCTCCCCAGTTCAAGAGAGACAGGGAACTACTGGAGAGAGTCCAGCACAGGGCAACTAAGATGATTAAGGGATTGGAGCATCTCCATTACAAGGAAATGCTCAAAGAGATGGGGCTCTTTAGCCTGGAGGAGAGAAGGCTGAGGGGAGACCTTATCTATGTTTACAAGCACCTAAAGGGTGGGTTGAAGGAGGATGGAGACAGACTCTTTTCAGTGGTTCCCAGCGATAGGACGAGGGGCAATGGGCACAAGCTAGAACATGGGAAGCTCCATTTAAATATGAGGAAGAACTTCTTTACTTTGAGGGTGCCAGAGCCCTGGAACAGGCTGCCCAGGGAGGTGGTGGAGTCCCCTTCTCTGGGGATCTTCAAGACCCGCCTGGATGCAGTCCTGAGTGATGTGCTCTGGGCAACCCTGCTTTGGCAGGGGAGTTGGACTAGATGATCTCTAGAGGTCCCTTCCAACTCCAACAATTCCATGAACTGAGGAAGCAATGATACCTGACACAAGCAATGAATCAATATTTAACTTGCAGGACGTTTAACACTTGAGCAACCGAGAAGCAACACCGGAAAGCATTTCCAAAGATCATCTAGACTACTTCCATTAAGTAAGGGCAAAAGTTATCAATATCACTCCTGACAGGTATTTACAAGTCTGCTCTTAAAAACATCTTGTGATGGAGATGCAATAGCCATCAAACAGAATCTGTTCTACTGCTTCCATTATCTCCTGAAGAGAGGAAAAGAAAAAAAAACACATAGCTTACCTCAAAATCAACTGGGGGGGAAAAAAAAAAAAAAAAAAAGAGTAGAGTACTTGAAAATTTACTCCTCCCCTCAGTTGTATCCATTCTGATCTAAACCACTCCAGTTCTCAAACTCTCTTTAAATTCAGACTTTCTTCTGATAGCTGTTGTAGCTGTGCTCTAGATGCTCCTCATTTGAGCCATGTTTGTATTTAAATGCTTCCCAGAACCGGACAAAGTTCTGCCAGCGATACCTTAGCAATCCCAAGTGGAAGAGCTATTTCATTCGGATAGCCTGATTCGATATACCTACACGCTGTTTGTCGTTTCTCATAACAGCGTAACGTTTAACTTACGCTCAGCTTGTGATTTGACTATAAACTCCAGAAATTTCTTCAGATTAGCTACTTCATCAGTGTCTGCACAGCAGGCTTATTTGCATCCAAAGTATTTCTGTATTTATTTTTTTTTTCCCCCAGATTGTTTCTCTACTTCCAGATTCTTGTAAACTTTTCAATTGTAAGACATCTGAATTCTAGTCCTGTCCTCAGATAAACTTGCAGATCCTCCCAGGCTGTTGCTCCAGAAACTAAGACACACACAAAACAGCAGTGGAAGGAAGACCAAAGGACAAAATGCTTTTCAATTTCAATCCTTAAGTGGGTAATTAAAACAGTTCTCACTAGCTCACCTTTTAAACCAACAATCAAAGCAGTGCTAGACATCTAATAAGACTGTGTAAATGACTTAAAATATGCAAAACATGGCATAAATTATTCTGGTGAGTATATGGTACGTAAAAGGGAGTGGGTGGAGGGGGTGGTGAAAAGCCAAACCAAAAAAGAGCTTGCTCTAAGAACAGGGTGTGCTCTTTTATTTCTGGTACTATATCATGGGCAGACAAGAATTCGTGAAAACAAGCAGCATTCAGGGAAAATGCAGGTTTAAAAGTACTGTTGACTTAAAGAGAACCAATTGTATCCTCAAGTAACTTCTTTTATTAACTTCTAAGTAATTGTAAATATCTAAAGTATTACTGTAAAATAGTTATTCACTTGTCATCAATCACTCATGAGAACCCATCAGTCCTCCAGAAAAAGTACATTAGAAACTTTGATACCGTATAAAGTATTCGGAAGATGTTAAGAAATCCAGTGGGACAATAAAGGATCATGCAAACCCAACCTGCTAAATTTTGATTTACTTAAACAGAAAAAGGAAAAAGCTAACTTTGATAGACATCAGCAATAAATGAGATATGATCCAGGCTACATTTGTTACATGAATAGGACTTTTTTTTTTTTATTTATTTCCCCAAATGCTTCAAGAATAATGGAAGGCAGGGGAAATCCATAAATTTGGATGCAACAACTGGAGATTTAAGTGCTAATGTAAATTCTTAAAGCCAAAAATTCAGAAAGAAAGCAGAGCTATAAACATATATCCATGGCCAGGATTGCACCAATATATCTCGATAGCTGCACATGCAAATAAGTAGCTAAGGACCTAACACCTCATATATATGCAATACATACCCTATTAACACATCCAGCCAACATCAATACACATCCGTTTGGGGAACTTGCACCTTCGTTGTAGAAAAGGCAGTCCAATCCTTATTTTAATGGGAAAGAAGAAAGTAACTCAGAAATGTCTCACCTTATTAACCAAGGCTCTTTCTGGCCTATATACCCTTACATCTCAACAACCATCTCTACATGCAGAGAAGAATCTCCCTAGAAACAAAATAAACAACAGAAGTGCAAATGGCATGTTCTGCCTCCATGATTCATCAGAAGCACTACCTCAAAAGCTTTATTATTGACAGTGATTCCTGGTGGGAGGCGGGGGGGGGGGGGACGGACACGGACTTTACACTGACTACAGCTTTGTTTTTCACTTATTAGCATTAGCTGCAATGCTGCCAAACAGGAGGGAAAGACCCTCTCTCATCTGCAAACAAAACACATGTACGGAAGACATAGAATTAACTTTTTCAAAGTCGCTTTTTTCCATATATCTTAACTATAGTTGGCTAAAACAAACACAGTTTCTAATTCAAAATCAAGGTCGGTCCAACAAATGTAGCAATGGTGGAGTACCACAGGTCCATGAGGAAGAACACACTGAGCTATTCTAAGCTGTTTAATGTAATAGTATAAAGGGTTTATAATAAGTGCGATGCACTGGAAATCCAGCCCAGTAACAATTCAGATCTTGTATACTGTGCAAAACAGATTTGTAACCCTTAAAAAACAAAGTATTTCATTCAGTATGAGTAGCGCTCCATCACCAACCATTAAGTATGTAAAACCCTATGGCTGGGTTCATCAGCTAGATACTTCCTGTATACCTCGTTGGTGTCCATCCAACAGCAAAAAGCAAATGACACCAATGAATAAAGGCCAATGTTTTTCAATAACTGTGGTGATACAGCTACCTGAAAGGAGGGTGTAGAGAAGCGGGGGTCGGTCTCTTCTCCCAAGTCACAGGCGATGGGACAAGAGGAAATGGCCTCAAGTTGCACCAGGGGAGGTTCAGATTGGATATTAGGAAAAATTTTTAAACGGAAAGGGTTATTAAGCCTTGGAATGGGCTGCCCAGGGAAGTGGTTGAGGCACCATCCCTGGAGGTATTTAAAAGACAGGTAGACATGGTGCTTAGAGACATGGTTTAGTGATGTGGGGAGTTTTGTTTTGTGGTTTTCTTTTGTTTTTTTATCAGAGTTAGGTTGATGGTTGGACTAGATGATCTTAGAGGTCCCTTCCAACCTAGACGATTCTATGATTCTACGATTCTATTTCAAGAATCCATTAAAAGTTCATCATATGAAATAACTAGATAACATTGCAGTATCATTCAAGTAAAATGAAAATATTTCTACCAAATCAAGTAATATAAAGATCAAGTCTCCAGAGAAAAATCACTTCCAATTCTGTATTAATGGAAATATGATAAAATTTCACAAAGTTATCTGCAAGGAGCTGATTTTCCTCTCACCTTGAGGGGATACATTTGGATAAAACGGGCAATGACTTCTGTAAAAAGGCTAGAAGAAACACTACTAAGGGTCTTGAAAATTCTATTCCTCCACTCCCTGGATATCCCGTAAGACCATGAGGATCTAGGAATGCTGAGGAATGCTCCTTTGCCTATAGCCAACCTCCTGTTTTGTTCAATCATTTTTCAAGCTTTTAATGAAAAACTTTCATGTAAAAGTGGGGTCTTTTTTGGTTTGGGTGTGTTTGAACTTTTCTTAAAGTTTCGCTTGAGAAAAATCAAAAGAGGTACGTGTTTGCAGACAAGTTTTCTGCAGTTTTCCATCAACTTTCTTAGCAGATCAGGCTCCAAGATTTTTCAAGTTCCACGTTTTTACAAGAATGCTATAGCTTACAAGGGTAGATGATTTTCGCCAGTTATCTTTTTACTTAACAAATTTTCCATTGATAATCTGTTCAGTGATTATTTTTTTAAGCAAAAATTTTCATTTGTCTATAATACACAACTATATACCCTAGCTCAAATTCCAAGTTTTCAAACAGCAATTACTGAAAAAATGCACAAAATGCAAGAACAGGTTAGAGAGAGAAGTTATTGCTAACAACACTACTAAGAACACTTTGACCCTACAGTTCATCTTTTGAGGCAAAATTTTGGACCCATTGTTTCCATTTAATATATTCAGCTCTCGGCAACCAAGTAAACCAGCAAGATTTGTATTTACTCTTACTCCCGATGCATAGAGTGAATGGGCAAATAAAAGTGATTATTAACATATTATCACTAAAATATATTGCCATTGACCACAATAAGGAATGTTCCACTTGGGAAACAGGAAAAATAAAAAATAAAAAATCATACTAACTTTAAGTATGTCATGAATGGATAAAAAGACTCCCAACTTCCATATCGTTATTTTGTAACTGTTCTTAGCCGACAGAAGTATTAAAAAAAAAAAAAAAACCACAATTATTTCTCCCCATAATTAAACCAAGATGCATTTTTAGACTCTAAACAGACCAATGTCATAAGATCGTATTTTGTATACAACTGGAAAAGAAGATTAATTGAATGATAAAATGCGACATATTTAATGCATGCAAATGAACATCAGCCACCTGCTGCTGGTCAATACATCAGTAGCTATATTATTTGCAGCATGTTTAGGAAAATTGATTTGTTATGTACCTTCTTTGCTAATCAAAGAGCATGTAATTAACTTTCTTTATGGACAAAATTGTCATTTAATTCAGTTCAATCATTTGACAGCACAATTTAAAAAAAACTAATTGTATTTTACCAAAACACAAACAACAGGGATTTGAAACTACTGGTTGTAGCTTTCATTTTGAATGCATTTCAGAAAGAAAACGGGGGCCAGTTATATAGAAGGTATAAATGTATATAATGACATTCTTTATGAAGCTGTTGTTTTTCTAAGAACCCCACTTCACAAAAGGGCAGTCTTATTCCCTCAACAAAGCAGCTGAAAGCAAAGCAGCAACAAGTAATTGTCCCCCTGCTGTGTCTGTGAAAAGGGTATGCTCCCATCATGAAGCAACCCTGCAACCTCACTTGGTGGGGATGCAAGTGCTGGTCCTATCGTATATTCTGCACGATCTCAAGTGGAGAAAAAAACATCTGCCCCTTTGCCATGAAAAGGACCCCTACGAACCTCTCCTCACAGACCCTACCATTTCCTCCCAGACTTTAAACCGATGGCTGTCTGTCACAAAAAGTCCTCCTCAAGCCCCTCTTACTCAGCTGCTTCATAGGGTTTCGACTGAGGTGACCAATCATGGCCTAACGAAGAGACAAGTGTGTCTGAACACAACGCAATACAGAGATGTGAGTAACCCTCTTTGCCATCTCCAGCAACGCAGTTTAAAGAACACTGAAGGCAGTTGAAGAAAAAGAAAAAAAAAAAAAAAGAAAAAAGTATCTGAAAGACAGAGGGCAGTCCGAGAAGATACCTATCTTCGTTTGAACACAGGGGTTCTTCAGAACCAGCAGGATTTTTCCCCAAAGAGTCTGAAAAATTTTGGCTGCGTTAGTTCCTATCCAAGAACTATTATTAGTAAGTAGGTTAAATAACTACAGTTCATCTCAAAGTATGATTAGTGGCAACATAATAATATTGTGCCCCACCAACCTTCTTCTGTGGAGTCCCACGCTTTACAAGACAAACACACACGTGATAGGAATATGTGGTCACTAGGCTACTAAGCCAAACATATAAACGACATGCCTCAGGGAAGAAAAAAAAAAAAAATCTGAGACCATAGTCAAAGCCCATTTCCAGCAAAATACCAGTCCATAGGAGGGATTAGAGTTCAGGCCCTAGTTGTTCATAGATTCATAGATTGGTCCAGGCCGGAAGGGACCTCCAAAGGTCATCTAGTTCGACCTCCCCGCAGTCAGCAGGGACACCCCCTACTAGACCAGGTTGCCCAGGGCCTCATCGAGCTTCACCTTGAATATCTCTCAAAGTATCTCTCAAATACCTTGTTGTCCTTCCTGCTCTACACAAAGGAGGAAATCAAAGAGAGATAAAGGGCTGACAGTAACATGATCAAGCAAGGAGGTAGGATAACAGCTTTTGGAATAAATCGAGTCCATCCCTGTGCCTTTAGGACTCCAACGTCAACTTCTACCACAGACCACTGATCGCGACGCTTTAATATGTTTCAGTAGAGATAAATAACATGCAGAGCGTGATAGCTCTTACAGGCTTTGAGGAACACCACTGCAGCACAGGGGAAGCCAGCAAGCGCACTATTTTCACGCTTCGTCAGATCAGAAGAGAGTGATGTAGAATTGGAAAGAGTTATGATCACTTCCATGCTTCGGGAATAACTTACTACTAGTTCACACCAGCCTCCATCTTCCTATCAATTCCTTCCTTGTCAGCTCCACACAGCAGGATAACACCCTCTGTCAGGAAGGCAACATTCAGGCTGTGCATCCTCCCTGCCCAGCATTTTGCAGAAGCTAGGGGTGTGCTACGACTACTCGCCTATACACATCATCCAGGAGACAGCCTAGAAATATAAGAGACACTTATCCCGCCTTGTGCCACCATTCAAGTCCCCAGCCAATCTGCCATTAAACATTAAACCCAGACATCTTAGATGAGTACACAATGTCAAAAAAGGGTGCTTCAGTAGAATACATCCCACAGACATGTCACCTTTTTTTTTTTTTATTTCTGACATCAGGAGATTTTCTTCTGACTCGGGAGGTGATCGTCCCCCTGTACTCGGCACTGGTGAGGCCCCACCTCAAGTGCTGTGTCCAGTTTTGGGCCCCCTACCACAAAAAAAGACATCGAGGTGCTGGAGCGGGTCCAGAAAAGAGCAACAAGGCTGGTGAGGGTTCTGGAGCACAAGTTTTATGAGGAGAGGCTGAGGGAACTAGGGTTATTCAGCCTGGAGAAAAGGAGACTGAGGGGAGACCTTATTGCTCTCTACAACTCCCTGAAAGGAGGGTCTAGAGAGGCAGGGGTCGGTCTCTTCTCCCAAGTCACAGGCGACAGGACTAGAGGAAACGGCCTCAAGTTGCGCCAGGGGAGGTTCAGGCTGGATATCAGGAAGAATTTTTACACGGAAAGGGTTATCAGACATTGGAATGGGCTGCCCAGGGAGGTGGTTCAGGCACCATCCCTGGAAGTGTTCAAAAGACAGGTTGACGTGGTGCTGGGAGGCATGGTTTAGTGATGGTGTTGCATTTTGTTCTTTTGTGGGTGTTTATTTTTGTCAGTTAGGTTGATGGTTGGACAAGATGATCTTGAAGGTCCCTTCCAACCTAGAAGATTCTGTGATCACTGTCTTCGCTAAGCTTTGAGAAGCCCTTTTAAGCAGTTTACACTTCAACACACCCTGCTGCCGCATCTGCTGCTCAGACTGAGTCAGCAGTAAGCACTACCTGATTTAACCTCTAGAATACCAAAATCCAAATCCAATCTGAGCTAAACTTTCCGAGATGCTGCAGAGAAAAGCTGTATGGAAAAAAAAAAAAAAACGTCAAAAGACCATTTTACTGTTTCCCCTCTTAAGACTGCGTCAATCCTTAATTCTTCTTCATTAGGCTGCCTTGGGAGACTATGAATAAATCCAGCACCTTGTCTCTACTGTGGTGTATTCCTCCTCGCTTACCTCAGACTTTGACAATGGGATTTTCTTCTGAGCATGGATGTTTCTTTTAACAACACAGACTGAGATATTCTCCCCTCCGCTAGCGCACTCCTGAAGCACGTTGAAGACAACTTCTTGGTGCAGGTACTAAGGGAGCTGACTAGGAAAGGTGCCCTCCTAGATTTGTTGTTTGTAAACCGAGGCGGAGTTGTGGGCAAAAAAGTGGTGATTGGTGGCTGTTGTGGTCACAGTGACCACAAAGTAGTTGAGTTTCAATTCGTTGGCGATAGGAGGAAAAACTGCCAGGAAAACTTCGACCCTGGACTCTTCAATCATAGCATCAGGAAAGTGGGGAGTAGGGGAGCTAGTTTACAGAGTTAAAACAACAGCCTGAGCTGATCAGAAAGATCACCTCTTGCACAAGTATGAAAAAAAAAAAAAAATCTATTTGAGTAGAAAAACGCATATGCAGAATTCGGTCATGTTGGTAAGGAAATTAAGATGAAGGTCCAGCTGTATATATGGGTCTCTTTTTTTCTGTCCCTCAGAAATGATGTTTTGAACACTCCTGTAGGATTTTTAGTAGCTTTATCTAATCACTTCTAAACAACCAACAATCCTGAGAACAATGTTCACTAGGTCTGTGAACTATGAATTAAGATGTTAGAATATGTAACTTGCACATAAAGATAAATAAATTTAATAATTTCTACTGTTCAGACTGTCCCCAAGTGCAGCCAGAACTCTTACAATATTACAAAACTAATTCTGTAATCCTAGAAGAAGGTATAGACATAATGTTCTTGCTCAGATTGAAAAGAATAAACAATAAACTGAATGCTAAATGAATTGAAAAAATAGTATGTGGAAAAAACCTATATATCAAAGCTAAAATGGATTATATTGGCTGCACATATAAACAGGTAGGCATAAGGATTAAAAAAAAAAAAAACAAAACCAACCCATACCACTAAACTAAAAAAAAACAAAACCACACACCAATTCCAGACTATCCACGGATTTCAATTAAAATCTCTGGGACTATTAATGGCCTAAAGTAACGTATTTGCACATATCAGGTCTCGTTATTGTCAGGCAGAATTCCAGTTAAAGGCTAAATAATCTACCTTCAGTTAAAAGTAAAATAACGTTTGGATATCAGAAACTGTGGTAGCACAAGAAGCTACTTCCATCCCCGCGTGAGTGATCTGAGCTGGCACTGCCCACCTGTTCAACTAAGAAGATTCTTCAGGGCTGGGTTGGTTTTAAAACAAAAACATCCTCCAAAAAAAAAGTTCCCAAAAGGTTACTTCAGTTGCAAACCGTAGTAGTCGCAACCACTTTCACACGTAATAATTCGGCAATCTAAGTGAAGAAAAAAGAGCACTATGCAAGACCCCATTTCAGTATCCTCAGAAAATGAACACGCGACTGCCAGCAATGGTTCTTCAACAGACTCCATCCGATTCGGTCTTGCACTGCTGGTCAAAATGGAGCGCAGAGAGGCGATTACCAAAATTAAAAAGTAGAGGAGAGGAACGCATTAGAGAGAAGGAAACTTCTGCTCCTCAAGACAGTAACTTTATTCAAAATTACAAATACTTGGCCCTTGTCTTTGGCACGCTTTGGTTAATATATTTACACCAATTCTATTTTACAGATGGAAGAACTCAAACATGAAGACGTTCCAGCCCACCTTTACAGTCCTGTCAATGAATACAATCACAATAGGGAGCTGTTACTTAGTTGTCCTTGCTGTAATTCATTAAGCACAATGTTTCCTCTAAGGTGTACTCCTTTAAAGTTGCTATGAGAGAGCTTTTTCCAGAGTGTTTCCAGAGTGTTCTAGTTATTGTAAGACACACTGAAAACAGATTAATTTCTCCCTACTATCCTAAAATGGAATGGCATTGTTTGGAATACATCAAAAGACCACCTTGTAGCAGCAAATCAATTTTAAGAGAGAAAGGAAAAAAAAAAAAAAAAAAAGTGAGGCTTTCAGTCTTGCTGAATTTCTCCCTCATTGCTGGAGGTTTGGTTTTCAAGGCTCATACTTCTTTTTAACTGGCCACTCTAACAGCTTATGCGCTGCTTCTTAATCAAATGTGCTAAAAGAAAGTCCTCCTACCGCACATCAGGATGTGGCTCAGCCCGGAATCCAAACTAAGGAATTACGCAAAGCTGTCCTAAAGTGAAATCCACAACTGTCGGGCTTAAATACTAATCTCTCTTCACTAAGATTAGTTTCCCTACGCTAAAGAAGTCCCGTGCGCTTACATGCTTGCTGCATTGGAAAAAAAAACACTTCATCTTCACATCCAGAAACGTTTCCAGCCTTTTGCAAACATAGCTGTCATCATCACACAAAAGACACCAACTCTAAGTATCAGCAATGGCTGTCTAATCACCAGTTCATTTTAAACCGGCATCATCCCACCGTGTCTTTCAGCCTCTCTGGTCAGTCACTATTCTGCAAACCTGCTGCCAGGAACCACTTGGGAACCATCTGCAAGATGATCCTTACTGAACTGTTGACTTCTTCGTAAAACACACACAGCAAACCCCACGACCCGTTTCTGTAATAGCGCTGCGCTCGTTTGGAAGCGCCAACTAAAGCCATTCCCCAGGCCACACACTATCACCCGACACAAACGACCGTCAGGCACCCAGCAGGAGAGAGAACAAAGAAGAGCTCAAGCTCAGCACTGCCATAAGGATCACCTTAACAACGAACACCGCTTCGGTCCACGCTTGAGAACGTCTGCGCGGAGCGCACCTCCTGGTACGAGGCCCACATTATGAGATGCGAAGTATTTTTACTTAAGTTTGAGACAGCTATCCTGTCTGAGATGCAGGGTGTGAAATCAATAGTATAATAATCACTTTTGTGTCAAGCTGAAGTGACAGTTCTTAGCATTTGTCATCCTTCAGCTGGCAGTAACCAGTCGTACAGCAGTGGAGGTGCAAACATTAAAGGAACTCTCTCTTATGAGGAAAGGCTGAGGGACTTGGGTCTTCTTACTCTGGAGAAGAGAAGGGAGGGTGTCAAGAGGATGGGGATGGTCTTTTTTCAGTGGTACCCAGTGACAAGACAAGAGGAAATGGGCACAAACTTGAACATAAGAAGTTCCACCTAAACATGAGGAGGAACTTCTTTACTTTGAGGGTGGCAAAGCCCTGGAACAGGCTGCCCAGGGAGGTGGTGGAGTCTCCTTCTCTGGAGACATTCAAAACGCGCCTGGACACGTTCCTGTGCAACCTGCTCTGGGTGGACCTGCTTTGGCAGGGGGGTTGGACTAGATGATCTCCAGAGGTCCCTTCCAACCCCGTATCATTCTGTGAACATTTGATAAAAAGCAGCAGAAAAGTTGACAGTACACAGACTCTCCAGCCAACACTTAACAGTATTCTTCATAGCGATGCCATTGGACATTATCTAGATGTAAACTCCGTGACTGGAAAAGAGAATATTAATACACAGACTATGGAGTTTATCCTTTTAATCCCCTATGCTCAGGTACCACAGCTTCCCCTTAGAACATCAAGGGAATCAGAAGAGGAGCTGACTCGGAGGGTATGGGCACAGGGAGAGGAGGGGTGCCTTCAGGCAGCTGGTTCTCATACTCTTAAGAGATTATTAGAGGTGCCAGCTAAAGGAAATACCTCCTCAACTTCAGATGCATACACTTTGACTTTCAGCACTGCAGTCCTCCACAAAAACCCTACCATCGTGCAGCTGAAGCACTGCTATATAAGGAACCGTACATCATTTCCTACCAACACAACTGGTACTACCAGCACAAGCAAGGCCTTAGGCTGTAGCCAGCTATGCTCTTCCTCTTACAGATTGTACATGATCTTAATCACAGAGATACCTTTGTGGAAAGTTTATTTAGCGTTCTTCGTATTACCAGGTGCTGTTCCGCTTTCGGATACACATACACAAACCTGTTACTGCAATGGCAGCCACAGCTCTGGTAAAAGATTTTGGTCTCCAATTTTCAATACATTTTCCTCGTTCCAAAACTCCTTCTGTGTTCCTCATCCCCCACCCCTAATTTTAGACAAGGTCTTTTAAATAGCAGCTTTGCAGCATGATCTTAAGCACAGTCCACTAAGAATGAGTTTATACTTATGGAAGGAACCTCATTCATAAACTAAACCTTTAACGTATACTTGTGGTATGATTTTTTTTTTTCCTTTGCTATTATAATCAGAGAAGAGATATGGAAAATACTCAAATGGAAGGTAAAATAAATCTATTTTACTTAAGACAGCATAAACTGGAAATGGCAGAACAGCCAAGGCCTTAAAACTCCTTATTTTCTACAGTCTTCCTCCCATGATATTTACAGCTCTTACACTACAGCCGAGTACTGTACTACTCCCTCCTAAGAGTACTAAAACTCTTCAAAAGGGTGCAAAGAGCCAACCTGATGAACTAATTGGTTCAGTTTCTTTTTTTAAAAAAAAAGAAGAGGAAATAAAACACTTCCACAAATCTTTGCTGCTCAGAGGAAGCACCTCACGGGTATCAACAGACTGAAGCAGCACCAGGAAAAGGCAGGAGTCAGCTATTTCAGTCAGGGGAAAGCAGTGGATCAGCCACCTGGCTTTACGCGGGTTTTCCCCGCCATAGTGAGCTATATCCTACGCTATGTCACCAGGGCTCGGCAGGCAGCCCACTACGTGTCCAAGTTATGGCAGAGCATGAGAGACTACCGAAAACATCCTACTGCTATGTTACATGGTACAGTGTACTGCACTACGGAGAAGATCAAAGAGAAAGATGATTTGATACCCTTCTTCCTCCTCTCCTCAGCGCTTCTTCTGCTGAGCTTGTAGAAGAGTCACAGGAGGGCAGGGGAAGCTACTTAGAGGGACTCGTGTCCATCATTATTCCCTGTACAGCCTCCTTTTCAACCTCCCCAGGAGTCCATGAACTTGCAAACCACTCTCCATCGTTAGCCCAAACAAGACATACTGGCAAAGGTAAACACTATGAAAAAAATTTAAGTCGTGTTTGCAAGTCATGTTCATAAGAACCCAAATTTAAATTCCTAAACACTTTAAAAAAAAAATACACAAATTATTAAAGAAATGTTCTAACATACTTGCCTGACACACAATAATTGCAAGATGAGTTTCGTGCACAACCAAAACCAAGCTCATAATTCTAACACAGACTAAACTAACAGTACTGATTTTCATAGAGCTTCATCTATTTTCTCATGTAATTCATCTGTGAACATTCTAAAGAAAACTATACCTTCTTTATACTTGACAACCTCCTGCTCAATTTAAGACAGTGCAGGACCAACTATTGTTGCTTAAAAGCTACGTTGTTTCTTGGTTGAGCATGTCTAAACAGAAGTCTTTGAAATCATTGTATTAATTTTCAGAACATTCTAAAAGAAAAAGTAACATCCCGGTTTTATCACCTCTGTTATTCCACTCTCCCGTCATTCCATTTATTGTTTCTTTGCCCTACAAAGGGCTGTCATCTTGTCTCTGATAATTATAAGGACATATATTTCTAGTAAAAATATTTACATGAGTGTATAACAACTTTATATTTCTTCAAAAAGCTTGCCAGGCATCTTCATCTGTTTCAAAGCTTTCCAAGCAGCAGAAGAAATAGTTCTCCCCAAACACACATGCAATATTTACAACTGCATGTAAATGCCTGCTCCTATAAACATACATCTGCAAGAATCAATTTTAATACAATCCCTCCTTGAAAAAAAAAATAAATAAAATAAAATATAATACAGAAGAGCAGGGTAGGAGCAGGACGGATAAGAAGTTTTATAGTGTGCATCGCAGACCAGACTGTCTTCTAACATACTTTAAAAGCTGTTTTAAGGAGAGGACAATAATCAGGTTTTCATGAACACGAAGGATGGGACAAGTGGTTTACTTCATAGATAAGGAAACTGTAGCTTGCCTGCTAAGAGTTAAGCAATCTATGGAAATATTTAAACAGTAAATTATTTTAGATTAGGCACATCAATGCATCTGCAATTTCTTGCGCTACCATTTACCTATTTACAGAGCAGCACATTTTAACTGAGGAGACTATTTACATGAGGCTGCTGCACTTAATCACAAAATTAAGGCAGATCCAACAACTTGTTGAGCTGCACTGAACAACTGCGCTACTGACTAGACACCGCTGTTGTGAACCCCATGGAAGGAAATACCTGATAACGATGGCCTAGATACATTTGCTCCAGAGAACAGGAGCATGAATAAGATGATCTCCTGGGGTATCAACCCAACCTGTATTTCTAAAGTTGTTCAAGTCTACATAGAGAAAAAGTAGCTGTATTTGCATCAAAGGTACATATGAATCTTACACTTTCAAATTTGGCACTCAGTTCTGAAAATTTGTCCTGACGTTTACTTTTATTAAGCTCTCACAAACAGCTGCTTCTGCTTAACTTCACCCCATGAAAAGACCCAAGCAGATGAACTTAAGCAGGCACTGCTCTACTGTAAGTCTAACCAGTAAAAACATGACAGCCCACGAGCTTCCAAAAAGCAAGCCTGCAGCACCGCGTTCACTATTGTGTGCATTATCTGGCTGCAAGCTGCAGCTTTAATCATATAGGGTAAAAAAAAAAAAAATTAAAAAAAATAATCTTTGTTCCAGCCTGTATTATTCTATGCCTTCTTTCATCTTCTTCATAGGTCAAAGTAAGCAGTCAGATTCCTTTCTGTGGCTGATTTGGGAAATCAACTGAAACAATGAAAAGTGTTCTGCATAGCCGAGCCTTCCTGAAGAGGCTGCAGTTAGCAACGGGACTCAAGTCCTGCGTGCGTTAAAGATGGATGGTTTCCATCTTCTTTCTCCCTGGAGAAGAGAAGGCTCTGGGGAGACCTCATAGCAGCCTTCCAATATCTGAAGGGAGCCTACAGGAGAGCCGGAGACGGACTCTTTGTCAGGAGATGTAGTGACAGGACAAGGGGTAACGGTTTTAAATTGGAAGAGGGGAGATTTAGATGAGATATTAGGAAGAAATTCTTTCCTGTGAGGGTGGTGAGACACTGGAACAGGTTGCCCAGAGAAGCTGTGGATGACCCATCCCTGGAAGTGTTCAAGGCCAGGCTGGATGGGGCTTTGAGCAACCTGCTCTAGTGGAGGTGTCCCTGCCCATGGCAGGGGGGTTGGAACTCGATGATCTTTAAGGTCCCTTCCAACTCTAACCATTCTATGATTCATGGGGTTGGTAACTTGAACATATTAACTATATGGTTCTATCTGGTGACCTAAAAGGCTCTATAACAGCCAGCTTCTGCCAGCCATTCTGTTTTCAAAGCTACCTGATTTTTACTGCGCTAAGTATACACGAAAAAATAAAAACAGGCAGATAGGCTGCAGCCCGTAAATTTTGAAGGGAGTAAGAAGGAGGACGGGTGCTGTAACGCAGGTGCAGCAGTGCTGCTCTTCTGGCAACACATTCCCAAGAACCCACTGACCTTTAAGTAAAGGGGCAGGGGAGTTAGTTTTGCTGAGCAGAACCATTACCCCAGCTTTAAAGGCTCTTTAAGGAAGGAGATGCATATACTTAATAATTTAAGAAAGAGAAGGAAAAAAAAAAAAAAAAATATTCACCAAAAACCCCAAAACACACATAGTAAAAGCACTGCTCCAGAAGCAGGCTTCACAGCCACTTCTCACACTGCAAGGCTCGCTGTAGTCGAACGGCTTTGACGGGACAAGCTGCCATATGGAAGGAATCGTAAGAACATAAAATACATGTTCTTCTATTAATAATCTCATATCAGAAAAGTCAATGCAGACAGTTAAACCTTCCTTTTAACGTGTCCGATTTGACAAAACTATGCAAGTTCAGTAAATTTTTTAATTGAAGTCACAGGAAAAACTTTTGCTAATAAACACTTCTGTCATCAAACCAACCTTTGTTACACCACCACTGACACCAGGAATATTACAAAAGACAGAAATCTGGTGCAGTCCACCTTCAATCAGTTCTCCTCTGAGCCACGTTATGTTTCATTCATCATGCTGCACACCCTATCTCCTTACCCAGCGGGAAGGGAATTAAAAGGTCACATCTTAGCCAATAAAATATATTTAGCTATTCTGTGGGGAGAAAACAGTATCTCTAATCAGTCATCCAAACAAGACAACAGGCTACCCAGAAGGTTGCATGCTGCTGCACATCAATAAACATCTTTATCCAGGAACTGAAATGAAAAATATCAAACCAGTGAAGGTATGAAAGGGGAACTCAAAGCCCTGTCAGAAAAATTACAAAATTAGAGCTGAGCACTGCATTCAGCAAATAGATGATACAGACATGGCAGAAATAAGTATTGCTGGGAGCTAGGTTCAGATAGCATACTCCGGAATTTTAAGTAACAGGGAAAAACATACTTTCTCTATATATGGATACTTAATATATACATATATATCTGTATTTTCCTTTGGGTCTCTCTACTGGTAAACACTTAAGTCAGCTCCTCTTTACCTCTTCAGCCTGTACAGAACGGAATCATAATTAAAAAAAAAAAAAATACTCCACTGATATCAATTTTGGGGATTAAAAGAATTCTGAAATAGGTTTCTCCTCCATTCTCTCAGCCTTACTAATTGAAATGCTGCAGGAAACAGTACTAGTGAAAAACACCGAAACAGGAAAAAAAAGCCTAAATTGTACTTTCACTGCATGTCAAAACAAACACTAGATGCTTAGAAAGACAAAACCAGTACTGGGATGCTAAGAAAATACATTGATTTTTGCCATCTGTGCTGGTACCAAAATACATACAGCAGACTCATCACCTTACTGGAGGTCTGTAGCTGTGGAACAGTGGGAACAGAGTTTTCCCACTAGAATTACTATAACCAGAATAAAACCAACTGGTATTCTGTATCCCCCCCAGAAAACACCTTGGCTTGTGACATTTCATCTCCTGAGCCAACAGGTTTATATACACACAACTACACTGAAACAAGCTTTATAACCCAATCGCAGCAAACTGCAAAGTGAAACAGAAGGTACTTCAAATGCCAAACCATAAAGCTCTTTAGGACTGGAACAGAGAATCAAGATGACATGATTACAAAAACAGCACAAAAGAGCTGGCTAAGAAAGAAGAATGATGGCAGCGTCCATGCCTGGACAGGGTTTGAAGCCACAGGTATCTGAACACAAGAGGAAGAAAAAAAATGCAGGTTTATTGATAGGAAAGATAGAAGAGGGAGAGCAAAGGACCAAACACCGCCTGTGGCACAAAAGAAAAACGTAAATTTGTTTGGTCAACTTTGCCAGGTACCCATCAGTGAAGTTTAGCTACTGTTCTGTGCAGGGAAAAAAACAACAAACTCAACCAAAAGAAAAAAAAACCCAAAACCTGCAAATCCCATCATTTTACACGCAAGCTATAGTGAACACACATATACAGTGTGTCATAGCAGTTAGAGATAAAAAACATCTCTTGTGTTATGCAACCTACCCTTTGTCAATGCAGAATTAAAGAAACATATGGCATATAGGCATTCTTGCTTATATCCTACTGTTGGCTTTTTTTTTTTTTTAAAAAAAAAAAAGGGATAAATTCATTATAAAGGTCTTCCTCATGAGAGAAGGAAAAAAAAAAAAAAATATTTCTTTCCCAAAACTGGCCCAAAGGCACATGCAAAACCATACACGATCGCCTGCTAGAGCCTTCCTGCTGACCAAGGCTGAACTTTCTGTACTAACAGACTTGACTCCTACTCCTGCCAACACCACCTGACTCCAGGAGCGGGCTCCGAGGACCACTTACAGAATGAAACATCATGACCCTCACAATACATAAAGGACCCATTCACTCGACCATAGGTTAATTTCTGTTAAAGTCTACAGATCCCAGGTACACACGTGAATGCCTTCCGGAAGAGGAGAGCCTGAATCTACAAAAAAAAAAAAAACAAAACACTAAGGCTTTCTTAAAACTCTATTGATTGGGAGTATCTCTGTGCTTTCAGCACATGTTACTCTTTGAACAACAGATAATTCTAATAATTCCTGGCACTTGGCAAGAAGTTTAGTATGGGGACTGTTTAGTATGAGGAAGAGGAGCCTGAGGGGAGACCTCATCACTCTCTACAACTACTTGAAAGGACACTGTAGAGAGGTTGGTGCTGGTCTCTTCGCACAGGTAACTAATGACAGAACGAGAGGGAATGGCTTCAAGCTCCAACAGGGTAGGTTTAGACTGAACATTAGGAAAGAATTTTTCACAGAAAGAGTGGTCGGGCATTGGAACAGGCTGCCCAGGGAGGTGGTTGAGTCACCATCCCTGGATGTGTTTAAGAGACGTTTAGATGTGGTGTTGGGGGATATGATATAGGGGAGAACCTTGTAGTGTAGGGTAGATGGTTGGACTCGATGATCCCAAGGGTCTCTTCCAACCTGGACGATTCTATGATTCTAAGTATCCAGCACGGTGCTTGACTGTTCCTCGTAAAAGCTGATGATGCTCCCACCGCCATTTAAAGGAAGATTCAAATGTATGAAATAATTACCTGCGCATCTACGTTGGTTTTGTTCATCTTTCGCAGCAGACAAACATTAATCTAGAAGGAATAATAAATCCGGCAAAGGAAAAGTAGCTGATTGTGCTTAAATTGATTTTAGCCCCTCAATTTGCCCCCCAGTCCTATGTGCAGAAGGCTAACTGCTGGCAGTGACTGCAGCACTAGTTGCAAGCATGGGATTTAAGCTGGCACTCTTGTTAGAGCTGAGGTAATTTAAGAGGAATGTCAGCACACATTTACTTTTCAAACTTTATTACTCTGCTTTAAGAGGAGAAAGAATGCCTGCTATTGTCATTTTAAAAATATTTACAAAATCTTTGGTATCTGGTTTTAGTCCTGCAGAATTAAAATCAAAACTCTAATGTTTCCTCACGTTGTGTTCCTTTTGTAAAATAGAAAGTAATAATTAGAAAAAAAAAAAAAAAACAAAACACATTTAGTGAAAACAAAGGTTTTAAAGAGAAATGTGACCACTCTTTCCTCTAGAAGAAGTCCAAGGCTACTGGTGAGTTAAAAGGAGTTACATGTGGACAGCTCTGCAAGCTAGGAGCAGTTGGGAATCTGGCTGCCTTTGGTATCCAAGCCATTCAAGCCCAGTTTCCTTTGAACGTGCGAGTTCCTGCCACGGAGAGCCACAAGGGGATGAACATCTCGAGCTAATGAGATCTACACCAGTTGCATAGCTTCAATCCCAAATCAGAGGCCACGTTCTCACCCTCCTGTCTGCAGATTGAATTTCCCTCTCTTCTTTTGGTAGAGAACAATGTAACCTATTTTTAAATAATCTTTATTTCTCTTTAAAGAGCAGGATGGTGGAAACTGTCTTGGTGGCCATTTGGCAGCGGCCTTTTCTCACAGGATGTTTCAAAAAAAAAAAAGTCACCTCTGCACCAGGAAGGCTTTCCAAAAAGTCATCTCTAACAAACAGTATTTTATTATTACAGAAACCCAGGGAAGAAATGCAGGAGCTGAGCAGAATAAAGCAGCAAAATGGAATCATGTGGGGAAGAAAAGAGGCAATTTACTCTTTGGCTTCACAAATAGCAGGCAACAGAAAAACCACTGCATTTCCACGGTACTTTTCCTATTAAACCAAATGCCTTTCTGAACACAGTAGTCCAAATTTGTAATAGCAGCATTAAGCATGAAACTAAAAGCCCGTCCTGCCCAGTCAAAAAGGAATTCTGACAAAACAAAGGGAATCAAATGAAGAAAACAACAACTTAGTCGCTCTGTCCCCTCCTGCTCTGCCTAACACTTGCTGTTAGGAAGGCACGCTGCTCAGGTAGCGGTGCCGCTCAGCCCTTGTTCTCTCAGCCAAGGCTCCCAAGACAATGCCATTTTGAGGGAGACACCTGTCCACCGGCAGCAAGCATGAGAGCATCAACTCATTTTTAAGCTGTCCAAAACGAGGCTATCGCATGGCAACATCTTTCAGTCGCCACAAAACTTGCTTCCAAACTGAAATAGCTACCCAGAGGTGAAAAGCTCCGTATCACATTTCTAATCCCCACAGCAGCTAGTCCTCTCTGCAATTTTTTTTTTCCTTTTATAATGATTCATAAAAATTTTCCCAATCTTATGAATCTTGCTCCCTTGAAAGTGTTTCCCACATCACTATTTTGACTTTCCTCTGGCAAGGATTTCTACGATGCATATGAGGAATATTCTGCTGCTCATTATCTATTTGATAAAGTATATTTTTTAAGAAAAAGGTCAGGTAAAAATTGGTATGATGTGGAGCTCTAGTGGTAGCGGGGAAGTAAAGCAGCACATAACACCAACTGTGAAACAGTAGATACTGACATTTAGTATGAAAACAGCAAGCAAAAACATTGAAACAGATAAATTTAAACAACGAGAAGGAAGAGGGAGAGAGCTTGGCATCAAATTCGACAATTTTTCAGGCTTACAGAATAGATCTTTGCATACAAGGTGACAAGCAACCCTCATTTTAGCGCACAAGCTTGAATCTTGTAATTTATTGCAGTTAAGCAACAGAGAAAAATAAGATCAACGCTGTACGCTCATATTAGCCTTTAAGGAAAAAGTTATATATAGAACAGCAGGAAACGAATGTTCCTTACCAAAACTAACTGGGAGCCGATTAATTCTGTGCACTCTTTTAAAACAGTCCTAGTTATATACACCGTCCTTTTCATGCTAGCCATGGTAACTCCTATACCAGCCAGTAAATACTTCGCTCTCAGTTCTATCATCAGCAAAATACTCTAACGACCATCGTAGCCAGTTTAAACACTGGGATTCAGTAGTCCTTTCAGACGGATGAGGCAGGAATTAAAACCTAAACCAGAAGAACTCCTTCCTTATATACCCAGCACTATCACACACTCTACCAGCAAACATCATCAGCTTAACTCTTGCGGGCAGTCGATATTCCACCTGTAAAGGAGATGTTTTGGTTTTGGTTTTTTTTTTTTTCAACCAGAGTGGCAGGATGTGCAAAGCAAAGTGTGTGCCTAGTGTGTGCTTCATCACAGAGAGGATGCTGGAATTCCCAAAGCACCCTGTGAAACGCTGGCATTATTTTCTTCACTTTTAAGATGCCATTTGAACTCGGGTACCCATTGCAGGAGCGTACGAGGCTAAAACAACACGGACAGTTATCAGAGTGTCAGAAGCAGCACACCACAGGAAACGCTGCAGCGCGTGTACACAAACAACTGACCCCAGTATTAGGAGGCCCCATATCCGAAGTCTAGCAGCATCACCGGTTGCACAAACAGACACGGTTTTGAACCCCCAGTATGAAGCCTGCAATCCCATCCTAGGGAAACTGCTTTCCTCTACGACTACAGAAGAACAAGACAGAAAAGCTCTTGTATATACGACCGGTAACTTGCAACAGGCTCTCCACCTATTTCAACCCATGTTATAAGTCATTTGATTTTTTTTGCTGCAAACTTCTACTTCCCAAGCTGAGCACACAATGCCTTGATTCAGCACTACCCCATTTCAGACAGAATATATATCTTTTTATTTTATTTTTTTTTTCCCATAAGTGTTATCGTTTGGAATCACACAGCCTAACAGGGGGCTCTAAATAGCATTCCTTCCAATCAGTGCCACAGCGGAAACAGCCGATTCTGGGCTTTATACCTTTTCCACCCAAGGTACAGCTGTTGTTTGAAGAGGAGTCACCTGGCTCTGAATTCAGTGTAGCTGAAAAACACGGGGTACCGAGCGCACACACACACCCCGAGTTACAAGCCTCAGAGAGGAGATTCCCAAGCTGTGCCTGTTACCTGGTGGGCAGTTGCACTCTGGAGGCGCTTCTCTCGCTACTCGTATTTTTGCCAAGTGCTCGTAGGATTTCTGCGGGCGAGAGAACCACAGTGAGGGCACTGTGGGCGAGCTCACACCCCCCCATACACCCCCCACCCCCCCACCCCCTCCAACCCGCGCTCCCACAAGCTCGCATTTACCGCTATCCCACAGGGTGCGCAGCCAGCGATGACTTCCTCGCTTGGACTCGACCCAAGGTGACTTCTCCACCCCCCAGAACAACAAAAACAAGCCCGACGCCACCGGCTCTCTCCCACCTCCTCCGCAAAGGCTCCCCCCCACCAATTCTGTTCTTTTGCCCCTTTCCCCCCTCCCCCCGAGATCGGGAAACGCAGGGACTAATGGCTCGGCGGAAAGTCACGGATGAGAAAAGCGCCGGTGGGGCCCGCAAAGGTGTCCCCCGTCAGCGCCCCAACCCGCTCGCCCCCCGGCCCGCTTCCCCCCCTTCACCCCCCCGCCGCTACCCGGGGGTGCGGACTCGCTTTTCGCCGCTTCTCCCCCACCTCCCGCCCGCGGAGCTGCTCCGGCCGCCCCCCTCCCCGCCTCAGCCGGCCTCCCGTCGCCCCTCACACATCTTCCCCCCCATCCCCAGCACACGCAGAGCGGCCACCCCCCCACAGACACCCCCCCCCCCCACACACACACACACACCCGTCCCGCACACCTGGGCGAGAAGTCGCTCCACTTTCTCCTGCATCATCGCGTTCAGCTGCTCCAGGGAAAAGCCGGGCAGGGGCGGCAGCGGGGCGGCGGCCGGGGAACCCCCTCGGGCGCCCTCGATGGCCGCGACCCTGGCCTGGAGGTCGCTGGTCCGCACCCCCAGGTAGAGGCAGGAGGCGGCCGCCAGCGCCGAGAGGAGGGCGGCCAGCGCCGAGCCGCACGGCCCGGCCCGCCGCGGGCAGCGCTCCCCGCCGCCGCAGCCGGGCTTCCCGCAGCCGGGCTTCCCGTTGCCATCCCGTCCTGCGGCCCCGCTGCTCTTCCCCAGCGCGCTTTTACACCCTTCAGCCGCGGCAGCTTTGATTTCCCTTCCTCCGCCCCCCATGGAGGCGATTAGTTTGCAAAAAAAACAGCGGGCAAGGGCAACAACAACAACAACAAAAAAAAATAAAAAAAAAAAAAGAAAAAAGAGAAAATAATAACAACAACGATAAAGTACGAGAAAATAAATAACAAAAAGGCGAAATATGAAAAAAAAAATATAAAATTTAAAAAGCGATGAGTAGAAGCAAAGCCCGCCACCGGCTCCCACACTTGGCAGGAGAAGCGGAGGCGCGCACCGCACGCCGCCCGGCAGCGGGTCGCGACTCAGTCCCGCAGCGGGGGGCGGCGGGAGGGAGTTGGGGGGGGGGGGGAACGGATGATCCAAAGGGCGGCAGCAGGGGGCTGGGTGCGGGGCGAGCCCCCGTCTCTTCCACCAACCCTTCGGAGGGAGCAGCCTGCTCTGCTACGCGGCTTGCCACTTGTCAGAGAGGTTTTCAGGCGCGGGGCGGGAAGCGCCCCCTCCCTCCCTCTCTCCCTCCCTCCCTCTCTCCCTCTCTCCCTCCCTCCCCAAACCACCACCCCCCCCCCCCTCCGCTTTCCCCCCCGCCGGACTTGTTGCTCCCCCCCCCCCCAAGCCTCCCCGCACCTGCCCGCCGGCGCCCAGCAGCCGGGGAAGCAGGCAGGCGGCAGGAACCCCCCCGCGCCGGCAGTCAGCCCCCACGCTGCCCCCCCCCGTCAGCCGAGCCCGCCCGCCGGCCCACCTCCCCCCCCCCATCAGCATAATTGTGTTCACCTAGGCCGAGGAGCGCGTGGGGCAATTAGACTAACGAATGACGGAGAGGGGGATCGGGGGGGGGAACACCAACACCACCCCCACCACCATCACCACCACCCCGCGGGTTGGGTTTTTTTTTTGGTGGGGGGGTTGGGAGCGAACGATCTTTCCTGGAGGTGTCGGGGAAGGGGCGGCAAGAGGTGGCCAGGGGGAAGTTGTGGGAAACGGCGCTAATTTACAGCAGTTTAGGAGCGGGCTGCCATGCCCACGGTGCGGGCATAAAACACGGGGAGCGCTCTGCCCTCCCCTTCTTATTTTTAGAGCGCGGAGGATAAACGTGTATAACTCAGCGGCTGGCTCCCCGACGCCAGGGCTCGCTTCCAGAGGAGCAGCACGCACCAACCCCCTACTTGCACCGAGCTGCATCTTCACCGTATCATGAAATCATGGAATCGTGGAATTGCCTGGGTCAGAAGGGACCTTTCAGATCATCTAGTCCAACCATTGACCCAACGCTGACAAAAAAAACATCGCTAAGCCGCCATCTCTAAGCGCTGTATCTACCTGTCTTTTAAATATCACCAGGGACGGCGACTCCTCAACCACTTCCCCGGGCAGCCTGTTCCAAGTATGACTTACAAAACAGAACCTCAGCACCGTCTAAGTCTGGAGCTAGTGAAAAAAAAACAGCACACACCCTTTTCTTGACCCAGTGTCATGCTTTTTGGCACTGAAGACATGAAAGCCCTCAAGATTAGGTGAAGACTTAGACACTGTGAAAAGAAAGAAATAAAACAGGTCAGAGGTTTTTCTCCCCTTCTTCAGTTTCAGTAGCTACTTTAATCTGGAGACTACTTTCTATTAATTTAAAAAAAAAATAGTATCTGAACAACTGCTTTGTCGCCTTTACGAACCATGGTTACTGCCCACTCTTGTCAGTATGCGAAGCCTCTTTATAAATAAGCATCAGTATTTCTTGCAGCCCCTTTCCTTTCTTCCTAGGAATGGCACAATTTCCACACAGTAATCCCAAGAACTGGAAGAGCATCAGCAGAATAGCATTTTCTATTTTTTACTGTCTTTTACCACAAAAACAAGGAGGGCCAGGGTCATGAGAGCTGGCAAGGGGGTCCTACAGCCTACCAACAACAGCCTTGAACACCTTGAGTTGGTGTGTCATGCACACCGACCCGTTTGCATTGCTCCCGGTTTGTGCAACTGGAAAAGAATCAACATGCGAAGAACAGCAGGCATGGCCTGGTGGAAAGCTTGTTGGTTCCTTTCCCCCCTGCCTCTTATCTTCCAAATGCTGCATTTACCTGGTGTGGTTTGGTTCTCATCTTGGCATTACCACTAGCGCTTGGCGTGGCGTTTCTTGTGAACCAGAGGAGCTTCTCAGAGCAGAACCAGCCTCTGAAGGAACAGGTTGCTCACCCTGGTTGGCATTTACTCACATGAACCATAGAATGGTTAGAGTTGGAAGGGACCTTAAGGATCATCGAGTTCCAACCCCCCTGCCATGGGCAGGGACACCTCCCACTAGAGCAGGTTGCTCAAAGCCCCATCCAGCCTGGCCTCGAACACCTCCAGGGATGGGGCATCCACAGCTTCCCTGGGCAACCTGTTCCAGTGTCTCACCACCCTCATAGTGAAAAATTTCTCCCTGATATCTCATCTAAACCTACCCTCTCCCAGTTTGAAGCCATTACCCCTCATCCTATCTCTCCATGCCCTTGTTAAAAGTCCCTTTCCAGCTTTCTTGTAGGCTCCCTTCAGATATTGGAAGGCTGCTATGAGGTCTCCCCGGAGCCTTCTCTTCTCCAGGCTGAACAACCCCAGCTCTCTCAGCCTGTCTTCATAGGGGAGGTGCTCCAGCCCTCTGATCATCTTCGTGGCCCTCCGCTGGACCCATTCCAACAGGTCCATGTCCTTCTTGTGCTGAGGACTCCAGAGCTGGATGCAGCACTGACAAGATATAAAGACTCGTGGGATCAAAAAGAGACTTGTCCAACTATGGCGCTGGTTTGTACTATGAATCGAGTTTCCTTATGGTGTTATATTCGTGCATTTTTATTACCTATTGTTTCCTAAGTATCCAAGCAATCACAACTGCCATGAAGACACGGATCCAAAAAGCTTTGTGACTTTCAGTATAATTACTTAGATTTTTAATAAAGCGTACCAGAAGTTCATAGCTAGTCATTTATTCTTCGTCATTTGGCTTTTTCCTCTCTAAAAAAATGTTTTCTGAACTCTAGTCAGGGAGAAGAAATCGTGATGACGTAGCCCTAGGTGATAATTTCTTCACAATAAAGAGTTAATAGTTGCAATGGACAGTTTGCAAACAAATTCCCCCAAGCGGCACATACCTTATGATCAGGACTTGGGAATAACAACTGCTCTTTTCAGAAGGAGGACTCGCTCACAGACTATCTCTCTCGGCACCAAGAAGCCGAAATGGTATTTTGGAATGAATAATAATCCGACAGAAGAAAACAAATAATACCCACATGCTCTTATTTGGTGCATCGCACGGGCTCCCCGAGAGCGGTATGAGCAGCGCCCGGGCTGCCTGGAAGCGGCCGAGGGGCCACCGGCGCCAGCTGCAGCGCTTAACGTGACCCCCCGCTGCGAGTAGCCAGCGCCATTACTCACCCCTGCTCGCGGTGACACCCAGCAAAGCAAGGCTGCAAACTGAATGTTTGCAAACTGGATGTGATTAACCGCCCCCGTTTATGCCGGGGCCGGGGGGAGATTACTGAAGCACTGCCGGGGACAGGACGGCCGCCCAAACCCCGCCGCCGTCTGTCCCGTGCCCCAGTGGGTGCTGCCTCACCTGGGCCAGGGTGGAATTTCCTCCCAAGATCAGCTCTTTTTATTTCAGTGCAGATACGGACATCCTCTGGCTGCTTCAATGCCCCATAGGGGGCACGGACAACCATGTACCCATATACCAATGTCACCTGCCTCCATGTTTTGTTTGGCCAAAGGATGGAGCCTGTCTGTCCCAGCATCTTTCCGTCCCGGCGTCGTGCTGTCCATCAGCCTGGAGAAGAGAAGGCTCCGGGGAGACCTCATAGCAGCCTTCCAATATCTGAAGGGAGCCTACAGGAGAGCTGGAGAGGGACTCTTTGTCAGGAAGTGTAGTGACAGGATGAGGGGTAATGGTTTTAAATTGGAAGAGGGGAGATTTAGATTAGATATTAGGAGGAAATTCTTTCCTGTGAGGGTGGTTAAGTGCTGGAACAGGTTGCCCAGGGAAGCTGTGGATGCCCCATCCCTGGAGGTGTTTAAGGCCAGGCTGGATGGGGCTTTGAGCAACCTGGTCTAGTGGAGGTGTCCCTGCCCATGGCAGGGGGGTTGGAACTCGATGATCTTTAAGGTCCTTTCCAACTCTAACCATTCTATGACTCTATGATTTGTTTTGGACAAGGCATATTCCACATCAGAAATGAGATATCCTGAGACAGAAAGTCCCTCTTTGCATTGGATTTATTGTAAAAATTGCCAAATGACCCAGATCACCATATTTACGTGGGACGCAATGCAAAGCCGCTTTCCTACCAGATGGCAAATTTCATGCTGGTTGTTTCGTAATCCAAAGACGTGTGATGAGAAACCTCTATTTTTCTGTTTGGGACGAGTAGAAAACTCTGCCATACTAGAATCAAAGCCCAAACCTGGCAAGAACAACTTTAAAATATCCAAGAAATTGTTTTCATGGGTTTTGTTTTGGTTTTGGGGTTTTTTTTTTTGCAATGCATAGCTATACCTCTACACACCTGGGAGAAACGTTATCCCCGCCTGGTCTCCCCTCTGAAAACAGACAAGGCTCACCCATTCCTTGTGCATCCATCTCCTCACACGTATCCTCAGACAAAGGGTGAAGATGATGAAGACATGATGAAGAAGAGGGAGAGGAGAAGGACCGATACCAAGCCTTCCTCCTCACTCCAGCTTAAAGCTACATTTTTCTTTTTGCCAAAGCTTGGTTCTGGTAAAGATGCCACCTAGGAGTTTGCTAAAATGCTTAGAAATGACAGAATTTGAGAATAAATTATTTCAGATAGCTTTATTTTAATGTTTTCACACAAAAATAGCCACCAGAGAGGCTCTGAAGATGAAAAATAGCTGTGTCCTCTTCTTACAGAAAAGCCATGGTGATTTTGCTGGTGGAGGCATATTTATCCACCTCACAGCAAGGCTGGTCCAGAATAGACTAGACTGGACCACAGAATCTGAGCAGCAAGCTAAATTAAACACCGCTTGATTAAATCTAGCACAGGTGTTGTTAGTGTAGGTGAAGAACATAAGACAGTCAGTTTACCTGCTATGAAAGGACCTGGGGGTGTTGGTGGACAGCCAGCTGAACATGAACCAGCAGTGTGCCCAGGTGGCCAAGAAGGTCAACAGCATCCTGGTTTGTATCAGGAATAGCGTGGCCAGCAGGAGTAGGGCAGTGATGGTGCCTCTGTACTGGGCACTGGTGAGGCCTCACCTCGAGTGCTGTGTTCAGTTCTGGGCCCCTCACTACAGGAAGGACATTGAGCTGCTGGAGCGTGTCCAGAGGAGAGCCACCAAGCTGGTGAGGGGTCTGGAGAACAAGTCATACGAGGAGGGGCTGAGGGAACTGGGCATGTTTAGTTTGGAGAAGAGGAGGCTGAGGGGAGACCTCATTGCCCTCTACAACTCCCTGAAAGGAGGGTGTAGAGAGGTGGGTGTTGGCCTCTTCTCCCAGGGGAATAATGACAGGAGCAGAGGAAATGGTCTGAAGTTGGGGCAGGGG